>NC_048574.1:77935611-78235611 GCF_013265735.2 Oncorhynchus mykiss
TACAAAGTATTAACTTAAGGGGGCTGAATAATTTTGCACGCCCAATTTTTCAGTTTTTGATTTGTTAAAAAAGTTTGAAATATCCAATAAATGTCGTTCCACTTCATGATTGTGTCCCACTTGTTGTTGATTCTTCACAAAAAAATACAGTTTTATATCTTTATGTTTGAAGCCTGAAATCTGGCAAAAGGTCGCAAAGTTCAAGGGGGCCGAATACTTTCGCAAGGCACTGTATCATCTATGCATTGTCACTTTAATAACTCTACCTACATGTACATATTACCTCAACTAACCACTGCCCCCTGCACATTGACTCTGTATCGGTACCCCCCCTGTATATAGTCTCGCTATTGTTATTTTACTGTTGCTCTTTAATTACTTGCTACTTTTATTTCTTATTCTTATCCATATTTTTGAAACTGCCCTGTTGGTTAGGGGAATGTAAGTAAGCATTTCACTGTAAGGTCTACACTTGTTGTATTCGGCGCATGTGACTAATAAAACACAATTTGATTTGATTTGATTAAGGAATCACAACAGCTCTATGAAAGGCATTTTCATCTGCAACATCTCAGTAAGATGCCCCACTACAGCACGTTCAGATAGAAATATATAATGTAGAATATACATGCTACTCATTCATATAGGAATCATGTCAGTTACAAGACATTTCTATCTGCACCATTTGGAAAGAAATAGGCTCGAGGCTCGGCTCTCTCCTCTCGACCACTATTAAAATCTTGACATTTCAGTCATCAATTTGCGGCCTGCATCAACATGATTTAAAAAATAGCCTCTCTGGTATGTAAATGTGGAATTCCTACCTTAATGTTCTCAGTCTAAAATCTGCAACCTCACTGTTCAAATAATATTGTTGCATATGCAATATACCAAATATGAAGTTTGTATGTAAACAGTCGGCCACCAGCCTGCCATAACCTCCTCAAATGTTCTAGCTCAGAGGTCAAGGGTTAAATGAGGTCATCAGGAACTGTGTGTGTGTGTGGGGGGGGGGTCACCATGACAACCGTGTGAACTCACCAGTACTATGGGCTTGGATAAACAGAACATAATTTCTTGGCCTAACATCTCTAGTATAGCCTAGCCTACTGCTGTAACCTACTACAATTTTAGCTCACTTTAAAAAAATGTATGGCTCTGACTTGAAATTTTGCTTCTATAGAATAGGCTATATAACTAGGGTTAGTATATTATGCTATATCAATACTAACATCTAATTTGATTGAAGTCATTGTGATAGGCAAGGCAGCTATTTCATAACATTATCTCTACATTTAACTGAAGTCACACTCTTTGACACTAATTTCTAGTTTCCATCATTTTCCTAAATGTTTTCCTCTAAAAGCACACAGTGGTCTGACCACAGCACAGGAGAGGTAAATTCTTGTCATTCTCTACCTACAGCCAGGTCATTGTTAACGCTCTACCTAACCATTGTTAATGCTATACGATGGCACTGCTGACCTATACGAATATAACGGCATTCGGCCCAACACTGGGCCCCCCCATTCACTCTGAACGGACCGCGAACATCACTGTCCCACCATGCATTCAACCGGTACTATATTATCTGCTGAGTCAACAAGGCGCACACCCGACCGCATAGGAAACAAATAAAGGGAGAGAGGGAGAGGGGGGGTGGGGAACTCGTGTATTGCTCACACGGCCGCGCGCACCATAGGACACATTTACGCACGGATACACAGAGGGGTGCCGACATAGAAACACGCGCACGGGCGTGCTAACTTTACCCCCAACTCACTTACACCTCACTCACACAGACATGATGAAACGCGCACACGCACGCACGTTGTCGCCAGTGGAGACACGCGGGCCACCGTGGACTGCGGTATAAAACAGAAGAGCCAGATTCTCACAAAACTCTATGTAAAAGGATTGGCGCGTGAGAGAGGAGAGGAGACGAACCAGGTAAGCCCCCGGTCCTGGTTGAACCGAATAGCCCATGGTGTTTCAACAGAACAGATTTAGGCCTAGACTATCCACCCGCGTAACACTCATAATTGGATAAACATTTTGAGAAGTATTTCTTAGCCTATATTTATAAAAATATTAAATGTAATTGTAGGCCTAGTCCAAACAGGGTTCGTTGTTGGTGATGGAATAAATATAAGCTGTTATTAGAAATTGATAACGTTAAGTTATTGGATTTTGTGTTGGCTTGTGTTACAGTACGTTTTATAAAATGGTTTTAACCAGTTTTTAACTTTTACATTTAAAAAAAAACAACCTTTTTGTAAGGATTGTCACAACATCTTTGGGGATATGCTATACTACCCTACCATGACCTTTTATTAGAGTTTTTGGATGCTGGCAGTAATGTTAGTTGGTTGTGGCTCCATCAGTTGGTTCCATCAGAATGGAAATAATATCCGAGTGACATCTCGAACATGAGGACATTTCCAGATATCATCATTAACATATTTCATAGATTACTGGGAATGCTTAAACAATATTAAAGGATTTTAATACATTGAATTGTAATCTAACCTAGTTTAAATGATGAAACTTCCCTCTCATGCCACCTCTCTCGCTCTCTCCTCTCTCGCTCTCTCTCCCCCTCTCCCCCTCTCTTTTCTCATTGTATTTTCATCTGTCCTGCTCTTTTCTCATTGTATTTTCATCTGTCCCCTCTCTCTCTCCCCTCTCTCCCTCCCCCTCTCTCTATAGACATGAATAGAGCTACTAAAACCCACATGACCTCCCCCATGTTTTTCCCTGGCATGGGTATGGCCCCTTTTTTCAAGGTGATCTCACACACACACACACACACACACACACACACACAAACACACACACACACACACACACACACACACACACACACACACACACACACACACACACACACACACACACACACACACACACACACACACACACACACATATTTAAATAATCGATTATATGATTTACACAAACACACTAATATCTATCTATCTGTCCCTGTAGGTGACTGTGTTTGAGCAGGAGCACTTCCAGGGCAAGTGCCAGGAGTTTACCTCTGAGTGCTGTAACATCCAGAACTGTGGTCTGGACAACATCCGTTCTATCAGAGTGGAGAGTGGAGCGTGAGTCTCTTACAACCCTGGTTGTCTGTGGAGGCTGTGTGTGTGTGTGGTGGTGGAGCGTGAGTCTCTTACAACCCTGGTTGTCTGTGGAGGCTGTGTGTGTTAGTGGAGGTATCAGTGTGTGTGTGTTGGTGGAGCGTGAGTCTCTTACAACCCTGGTTGTCTGTGGAGGCTGTGTGTGTGAGTGGAGGTATCGGTGTGTGTGTGTGTGTGTTGGTGAGTGGGGGTATCTGTGTTTGGTGTTTGTCTGTGTGGGTGGGGGTATGATTCTCTGTGCTGTAGCCTGTTGTCATGCATGGTCAACCATTGACCACCAGGGTGGTGTCCCTCTGTCCTGCTCTTTTCTCATTGTATTTTCATCTGTCCCCTTCTCTCGTTGAATGAAATGCAACGTGTCAGTAACTCTCTCCTCTCTGTCCTCTTCTATCTCTGAATGTAACATATCAGTAACTTTCTCCTCCCTCTCTGTCCCCTTCTATCTCTGAATGTAACATATCAGTAACTCTCTCTCCTCCCTCTCTGTCCCCTTCTATCTCTGAATGTAACATATCAGTAACTTTCTCCTCCCTCTCTGTCCCCTTCTATCTCTGAATGTAACATATCAGTAACTCTCTCTCCTCCCTCTCTGTCCCCTTCTATATCTGAATGTAACATATCAGTAACTTTCTCCTCCCTCTCTGTCCCCTTCTATCTCTGAATGTAACATATCAGTAACTCTCTCTCCACCCTCTCTGTCCCCTTCTATCTCTGAATGTAACATGTCAGTAACTCTCTCTCCCTACCCCTGTAGCTGGGTGGGCTTTGAACATCATGACTTCCAGGGCCAGCAGTTCATCCTGGAGAGAGGAGAGTACCCCCACTGGGACGCCTACAGCGGCTCCCTGTCCTACCACGTGGAGCGCCTCATGTCCCTGCGCCCCATCTACTGCGCTGTGAGGACTGTGTGTGTGTGTGTGTGTGTGTGTGTGGGAGAGAAATACAGCGAGAGATGGATACATAGAGAGCGTGGGAAAGAGTGTCAGTATTCTATGTCAAATCAAATCAAATCAAATTTTATTTGTCACATACACATGGTTAGCAGATGTTAATGCGAGTGTAGCGAAATGCTTGTGCTTCTAGTTCCGACAATGCAGTAATAACAAGTAATCTAACTAACAATTCCAAAACTACTGTCTTGTACACAGTGTAAGGGGATAAAGAATATGTACATAAGGATATATGAATGAGTGATGGTACAGAGCAGCATAGGCAAGATACAGTAGATGGTATCGGGTACAGTATGTACAAATGAGATGAGTATGTAAACAAAGTGGCATAGTATAGTATAAAGTGGCTAGTGATACATGTATTACATAAGGATACCGTCGATGATATAGAGTACAGTATATACGTATGCATATGAGATGAATAATGTAGGGTAAGTAACATTTATATAAGGTAGCATTGTTTAAAGTGGCTAGTGATATATTTACATCATTTCCCATCAATTCCCATTATTAAAGTGGCTGGAGTTGAGTCAGTGTCAGTGTGTTGGCAGCAGCCACTCAGTGTTAGTGGTGGCTGTTTAACAGTCTGATGGCCTTGAGATAGAAGCTGTTTTTCAGTCTCTCGGTCCCAGCTTTGATGCACCTGTACTGACCTCGCCTTCTGGATGATAGCGGGGTGAACAGGCAGTGGCTCGGGTGGTTGATGTCCTTGATGATCTTTATGGCCTTCCTGTGACATCGGGTGGTGTAGGTGTCCTGGAGGGCAGGTAGTTTGCCCCCGGTGATGCGTTGTGCAGACCTCACTACCCTCTGGAGAGCCTTACGGTTGAGGGCGGTGCAGTTGCCATACCAGGCGGTGATACAGCCCGCCAGGATGCTCTCGATTGTGCATCTGTAGAAGTTTGTGAGTGCTTTTGGTGACAAGCCGAATTTCTTCAGCCTCCTGAGGTTGAAGAGGCGCTGCTGCGCCTTCTTCACGATGCTGTCTGTGTGAGTGGACCAATTCAGTTTGTCTGTGATGTGTATGCCGAGGAACTTAAAACTTGCTACCCTCTCCACTACTGTTCCATCGATGTGGATAGGGGGGTGTTCCCTCTGCTGTTTCCTGAAGTCCACAATCATCTCCTTAGTTTTGTTGACGTTGAGTGTGAGGTTGTTTTCCTGACACCACACTCCGAGGGCCCTCACCTCCTCCCTGTAGGCCGTCTCATCGTTGTTGGTAATCAAGCCTACCACTGTTGTGTCGTCCGCAAACTTGATGATTGAGTTGGAGGCGTGCGTGGCCACGCAGTCGTGGGTGAACAGGGAGTACAGGAGAGGGCTCAGAACGCAACCTTGTGGGGCCCCAGTGTTGAGGATCAGCGGGGAGGAGATGTTGTTGCCTACCCTCACCACCTGGGGGCGGCCCGTCAGGAAGTCCAGTACCCAGTTGCACAGGGCGGGGTCGAGACCCAGGGTCTCGAGCTTGATGACGAGCTTGGAGGGTACTATGGTGTTGAATGCCGAGCTGTAGTCGATGAACAGCATTCTCACATAGGTATTCCTCTTGTCCAGATGGGTTAGGGCAGTGTGCAGTGTGGTTGAGATTGCATCGTCTGTGGACCTATTTGGGCGGTAAGCAAATTGGAGTGGGTCTAGGGTGTCAGGTAGGGTGGAGGTGATATGGTCCTTGACTAGTCTCTCAAAGCACTTCATGATGACGGATGTGAGTGCTACGGGGCGGTAGTCATTTAGCTCAGTTACCTTAGCTTTCTTGGGAACAGGAACAATGGTGGCCCTCTTGAAGCATGTGGGAACAGCAGACTGGTATAGGGATTGATTGAATATGTCCGTAAACACACCGGCCAGCTGGTCTGCGCATGCTCTGAGGGCGCGGCTGGGGATGCCATCTGGGCCTGCAGCCTTGCGAGGGTTAACACGTTTAAATGTCTTACTCACCTCGGCTGCAGTGAAGGAGAGACCGCATGTTTTCGTTGCAGGCCGTGTCAGTGGCACTGTATTGTCCTCAAAGCGGGCAAAAAAGTTATTTAGTCTGCCTGGGAGCAAGACATCCTGGTCCGTGACTGGGCTGGGTTTCTTCCTGTAGTCCGTGATTGACTGTAGACCCTGCCACATGCCTCTTGTGTCTGAGCCGTTGAATTGAGATTCTACTTTGTCTCTGTACTGGCGCTTAGCTTGTTTGATAGCCTTGCGGAGGGAATAGCTGCACTGTTTGTATTCGGTCATGTTACCAGACACCTTGCCCTGATTAAAAGCAGTGGTTCGCGCTTTCAGTTTCACACGAATGCTGCCATCAATCCACGGTTTCTGGTTAGGGAATGTTTTAATCGTTGCTATGGGAACGACATCTTCAACGCACGTTCTAATGAACTCGCACACCGAATCAGCGTATTCGTCAATGTTGTTATCTGACGCAATACGAAACATCTCCCAGTCCACGTGATGGAAGCAGTCTTGGAGTGTGGAGTCAGCTTGGTCGGACCAGCGTTGGACAGACCTCAGCGTGGGAGCCTCTTGTTTTAGTTTCTGTCTGTAGGCAGGGATCAACAAAATGGAGTCGTGGTCAGCTTTCCGAAAGGGGGGCGGGGCAGGGCCTTATATGCGTCGCGGAAGTTAGAGTAACAATGGTCCAAGGTCTTTCCTCCCCTGGTTGCGCAATCGATATGCTGATAAAATTTGGGGAGTCTTGTTTTCAGATTAGCCTTGTTAAAATCCCCAGCTACAATGAATGCAGCCTCCGGATAAATTGTTTCCAGTTTGCAGAGAGTTAAATAAAGTTCGTTCAGAGCCATCGATGTGTCTGCTTGGGGGGGGATATATACGGCTGTGATTATAATCGAAGAGAATTCTCTTGGTAGATAATGCGGTCTACATTTGATTGTGAGGAATTCTAAATCAGGTGAACAGAAGGATTTGAGTTCCTGTATGTTTCTTTCATCGCACCATGTCACGTTAGTCATAAGGCATACGCCCCCGCCCCTCTTTTTACCAGAAAGATGTTTTTTCCTGTCTGCGCGATGCGTGGAGAAACCTGTTGGCTGCACCGCTTCGGATAGCGTCTCTCCAGTAAGCCACGTTTCCGTGAAGCAAAGAACGTTACAGTCTCTGATGTCCCTCTGGAATGCTACCCTTGCTCGGATTTCATCAACCTTGTTGTCAAGAGACTGGACATTGGCAAGAAGAATGCTAGGGAGTGGTGCGCGCTGTGCCCGTCTCCGGAGTCTGACCAGAAGACCGCCTCGTTTCCCTCTCTTTCGGAGTCGTTTTTTTGGGTCGCTGCATAGGATCCACTCCGTTGTCCTGTTTGTAAGGCAGAACACAGGATCCGCGTCGCGAAAAACATATTCTTGGTCGTACTGATGGTGAGTTGATGCTGATCTTATATTCAGTAGTTCTTCTCGACTGTATGTAATGAAACCTAAGATGACCTGGGGTACTAATGTAAGAAATAACACGTAAAAAAACAAAAAACTGCATAGCTTCCTAGGAACGCGAAGTGAGGCGGCCATCTCTGTCGGCGCCGGAAGTCAAGGGGTCGTTAGTGTTTATAAAAGACAGTATTCTATGTTAGTGTTTATATAAGACAGTATTCTATGTTAGTGTTTATAGAAGACAGTATTCTATGTTAGTGTTTATAGAAGACAGTATTCTATGTTAGTGTTTATAAAAGACAGTATTCTATGTTAGTGTTTATAGAAGACAGTGATCAGTATTCTATGTTAGTGTTTATAGAAGACAGTATTCTATGTTAGTGTTTATAGAAGACAGTATTCTATGTTAGTGTTTATAGAAGACAGTATTCTGTTAGTGTTTATAGAAGACAGTATTCTATGTTAGTGTTTATATAAGACAGTATTCTATGTTAGTGTTTATAGAAGACAGTATTCTATGTTAGTGTTTATAGAAGACAGTGGTCAGTATTCTATGTTAGTGTTTATAGAAGACAGTATTCTATGTTAGTGTTTATAGAAGACAGTATTCTATGTTAGTGTTTATAGAAGACAGTGGGTCAGTATTCTATTTTAGTGTTTATAGAAGACAGTATTCTATGTTAGTGTTTATAGAAGACAGTATTCTATGTTAGTGTTTATAGAAGACAGTATTCTATGTTAGTGTTTATAGAAGACAGTGGTCAGTATTCTATGTTAGTGTTTATAGAAGACAGTATTCTATGTTAGTGTTTATAGAAGACAGTATTCTATGTTAGTGTTTATATAAGACAGTATTCTATGTTAGTGTTTATAGAAGACAGTATTTTCTATGTTAGTGTTTATAGAAGACAGTATTCTATGTTAGTGTTTATAGAAGACAGTATTCTATGTTAGTGTTTATAGAAGACAGTATTCTATGTTAGTGTTTATAGAAGACAGTGGGTCAGTATTCTATTTTAGTGTTTATAGAAGACAGTATTCTATGTTAGTGTTTATAGAAGACAGTATTCTATGTTAGTGTTTATAGAAGACAGTGGGTCAGTATTCTATTTTAGTGTTTATAGAAGACAGTATTCTATGTTAGTGTTTATAGAAGACAGTATTCTATGTTAGTGTTTATAGAAGACAGTATTCTATGTTAGTGTTTATAGAAGACAGTATTCTATGTTAGTGTTTATAGAAGACAGTGGGTCAGTATTCTATGTTAGTGTTTATAGAAGACAGTATTCTATGTTAGTGTTTATAGAAGACAGTATTCTATGTTAGTGTTTATAGAAGACAGTATTCTATGTTAGTGTTTATAGAAGACAGTATTCTATGTTAGTGTTTATAGAAGACAGTATTCTATGTTAGTGTTTATAGAAGACAGTGGGTCAGTATTCTATGTTAGTATTTATAGAAGACAGTATTCTATGTTAGTGTTTATAGAAGACAGTATTCTATGTTAGTGTTTATAGAAGACAGTATTCTATGTTAGTGTTTATAGAAGACAGTATTCTATGTTAGTGTTTATAGAAGACAGTTTTCTATGTTAGTGTTTATAGAAGACAGTATTCTATGTTAGTGTTTATAGAAGACAGTGGGTCAGTATTCTATGTTAGTGTTTATAGAAGACAGTATTCTATGTTAGTGTTTATAGAAGACAGTGGTCAGTATTCTATGTTAGTGTTTATAGAAGACAGGATTCTATGTTAGTGTTTATAGAAGACAGAGAGAAGGATAGAGTACTGTATGTGTCAGTCTGTATGAGAAAGCAAAAAGGAAACTAACTGAGATTGTGTCCTATCGTGTTTATCCCTCCCACTCTCTCTCCCTCTATCCTCTCTCCCCCTCTATCCTCTCTCTCCCTCTATCCTCTCTCCCCCTCTATCCTCTCTCTCCCTCTATCCTCGCTCCACCCTCCTCCTCTATCCTCTCTCCCCCTCTATCCTCTCTCCCCCTCTATCCTCTCTCTCCCTCTATCCTCTCTCCCCCTCTATCCTCGCTCTCCCTCTATCCTCGCTCCACCCTCCTCCTCTATCCTCTCTCTCCCTCTATCCTCTCTCTCCCTCTATCCTCTCTCCCCCTCTATCCTCTCTCCCCCTCTATCCTCGCTCTCCCTGTATCCTCGCTCCACCCTCCCCCTCTATCCTCTCTCCTCCTTCCCCTCCCAGTCCCACCAGAGCAGTCGTATGCAGATCTTTGAGACAGAGAACTTCATGGGCCGCAGCGCTGAGCTGTGTGATGATTACCCCTCTCTGAGGGCCATGGGCTGGTGCATGCCCGAGGTCGGATCCATGCACATTCAGTGTGGCGCGTAAGTCAACATTAAACACAAGCACACACTCACTAATTAGATACTGTACAAAAACACAATGGCACAAACCTCAGGAGGTTGGTGGTACCTTATTTTTGTGTGTGGGGGGGGGCTTGTGGTGACTGTTGGATCGAAATAAGTGTATTGGTATCAACCACGTGGTTTCTATGTGTTTGATGCCATTCCATTTGCTCTGATCCAGCTGTTATTATGAGACGTCATCCCCTCAGCAGCCTCCACTGACACAAACACAAACACACTCCAATCTTGCTATAGTGAAACAATTAAAGAAAAACGTGTGACAATTCTATTCAATGTCAAGTGAAACTCCACTCTAAGCCAAACATGTCTCTCCCTCCCTCCATCCCTCCCCCTCCGCTCCCTCTCTCCTCTCTCCCTCCATCCCCACAGCTTTGTGTGCTACCAGTTCCCTGGCTACAGGGGCCAGCAGTACATCATGGAGTGTGAGAGACACAGTGGAGATTACCAGCACTGGAAGAACTGGGGCTCCCACTGCCAGACCCCCCAGATCCAGTCTATCCGCCGTATCCAGCACTAACCGGGCCCAGAGCGGACCGTACCCCTAACAGAGCCCCAGGCTTCGGCCTAGGGCTGGGTCTACTGGGGCCTTGTCACAGCACGGCCAACACAAACACAGTCAGTCAGAACCATCCCACAGTTTCTACTAACACATCTCAACTCCGTCACGGACGTCCTCAGATACTCTGGTTGATAACACAACAGGGTATTATTCCTACGAGAGGCGACTCGTATATCAGTGCCGTAACGTCAACAGCAACGTGAGACGAGTTAAGTCATCACTGTAACACGTTATAGAGGACCGTTATAGTGTAATAACGGTCTTGCAGGTTCTAGTATATATATCACAGATACATATCAGGGACTTTGGTTCACCAGCACCAATAACAGCAATAGACAGTAGTGGTGAGAGAGGAGGAGGAGGGAGATCATCACTGACCAATAAACTCATGCTCAACTCAGACCTGGGTCCTGTGTTCTTCTTGGGTAGTATATGTTTGTACACATTCACTATATACCGTACTATACACTGGGTAGTTTGGATACTGGATGCTGATTGGCTAAAACAGCATTCAGCCGTGTGTATGTGAGACCGTATACCATGACTATGACGTTGCTTCTTTTCCCCTTTATTAAAATGGCTACATCAACAATAGGTTGGCATGACGATGTAGAAAATAAGCGTTTGATGAATTTGAGAGAAAACAAAACGGAAAGAACACCGTGAAACAAAACAAGAGTGGGCACTTACCTGCTTCACTGACTGGTGTGTAGAGAAGGGATACATACTGTACTATATGTCTTCATACACACATCTACTATATACTGTACTATATGTCTTCATACACATATCTACTATATACTGTACTATGTCTTCATACACATATCTACTATATACTGTACTATATGTCTTCATACACACATCTACTATATACTGTACTATATGTCTTCATACACACATCTACTATATACTGTACTATATGTCTTCATACACACATCTACTATATACTGTACTATATGTCTTCATACACATATCTACTATATACTGTACTATATGTCTTCATACACACATCTACTATATACTGTACTATATGTCTTCATACACACATCTACTATATACTGTACTATATGTCTTCATACACACATCTACTATATACTGTACTATATGTCTTCATACACACATCTACTATATACTGTACTATATGTCTTCATACACACATCTACTATATACTGTACTATATGTCTTCATACACACATCTACTATATACTGTACTATATGTCTTCATACACATATCTACTATATACTGTACTATATGTCTTCATACACACATCTACTATATCCTGTACTATATGTCTTCATACACACATCTACTATATACTGTACTATATGTCTTCATACACACATCTACTATATACTGTACTATATGTCTTCATACACACATCTACTATATACTGTACTATATGTCTTCATACACACATCTACTATATACTGTACTATATGTCTTCATACACATATCTACTATATACTGTACTATATGTCTTCATACACACATCTACTATATCCTGTACTATATGTCTTCATACACACATCTACTATATACTGTACTATATGTCTTCATACACATATCTACTATATACTGTTCTATGTCTACATACACATATCTACTATATAATGTACTATGTCTACATACACATATCTACTATATACTGTACTATATGTCTTCATACACACATCTACTATATCCTGTACTATATGTCTTCATACACACATCTACTATATACTGTACTATATGTCTTCATACACATATCTACTATATACTGTTCTATGTCTACATACACATATCTACTATATAATGTACTATGTCTACATACACATATCTACTATATACTGTACTATATGTCTTCATACACATATCTACTATATACTGTACTATATGTCTTCATACACATATCTACTATATACTGTACTATGTCTTCATACACACATCTACTATATACTGTACTATATGTCTTCATACACACATCTACTATATACTGTACTATATGTCTTCATACACACATCTACTATATACTGTACTATATGTCTTCATACACACATCTACTATATACTGTACTATATGTCTTCATACACACATCTACTATATACTGTACTATATGTCTTCATACACACATCTACTATATACTGTACTATATGTCTTCATACACATATCTACTATATACTGTACTATGTCTACATACACATATCTACTATATACTGTACTATATGTCTTCATACACATATCTACTATATACTGTACTATATGTCTTCATACACACATCTACTATATACTGTACTATATGTCTTCATACACACATCTACTATATACTGTACTATATGTCTTCATACACATATCTACTATATACTGTTCTATGTCTTCATACACATATCTACTATATACTGTACTATATGTCTTCATACACACATCTACTATATACTGTACTACTATATACTGTACTATATGTCTTCATACACACATCTACTATATACTGTACTATATGTCTTCATACACATATCTACTATATACTGTACTACTATATACTATATACTGTACTATATGTCTTCATACACATATCTACTATATACTGTACTACTATATACTATATACTGTACTATATGTCTTCATACACACATCTACTATATACTGTACTATATGTCTTCATACACACATCTACTATATACTGTACTATGTCTACATACACATATCTACTATATACTGTACTATATGTCTTCATACACACATCTACTATATACTGTACTACTATATACTGTACTATATGTCTTCATACACACATCTACTATATACTGTACTATATGTCTTCATACACATATCTACTATATACTGTACTACTATATACTATATACTGTACTATATGTCTTCATACACATATCTACTATATACTGTACTATATGTCTTCATACACACATCTACTATATACTGTACTACTATATACTGTACTATATGTCTTCATACACACATCTACTATATACTGTACTATATGTCTTCATACACATATCTACTATATACTGTACTACTATATACTATATACTGTACTATATGTCTTCATACACATATCTACTATATACTGTACTATATGTCTTCATACACACATCTACTATATACTGTACTACTATATACTGTACTATATGTCTTCATACACACATCTACTATATACTGTACTATATGTCTTCATACACATATCTACTATATACTGTACTACTATATACTATATACTGTACTATATGTCTTCATACACACATCTACTATATACTGTACTATATGTCTTCATACACACATCTACTATATACTGTACTATGTCTACATACACATATCTACTATATACTGTACTATATGTCTTCATACACACATCTACTATATACTGTACTATATGTCTTCATACACACATCTACTATATACTGTACTATATGTCTTCATACACACATCTACTATATACTGTACTATATGTCTTCATACACACATCTACTATATACTGTACTATATGTCTTCATACACACATCTACTATATACTGTACTATATGTCTTCATACACACATCTACTATATACTGTACTATATGTCTTCATACACATATCTACTATATACTGTACTATATGTCTTCATACACACATCTACTATATCCTGTACTATATGTCTTCATACACACATCTACTATATACTGTACTATATGTCTTCATACACATATCTACTATATACTGTTCTATGTCTACATACACATATCTACTATATAATGTACTATGTCTACATACACATATCTACTATATACTGTACTATATGTCTTCATACACACATCTACTATATCCTGTACTATATGTCTTCATACACACATCTACTATATACTGTACTATATGTCTTCATACACATATCTACTATATACTGTTCTATGTCTACATACACATATCTACTATATAATGTACTATGTCTACATACACATATCTACTATATACTGTACTATATGTCTTCATACACATATCTACTATATACTGTACTATATGTCTTCATACACACATCTACTATATACTGTACTATATGTCTTCATACACATCTACTATATACTGTACTATATGTCTTCATACACACATCTACTATATACTGTACTATATGTCTTCATACACACATCTACTATATACTGTACTATATGTCTTCATACACATATCTACTATATACTGTACTACTATATACTATATACTGTACTATATGTCTTCATACACACATCTACTATATACTGTACTATATGTCTTCATACACACATCTACTATATACTGTACTATATGTCTTCATACACACATCTACTATATACTGTACTATATGTCTTCATACACATATCTACTATATACTGTACTACTATATACTATATACTGTATTATGTCTTCATACACACATCTATATACTGTACTATATGTCTTCATACACACATCTACTATATACTGTACTATATGTCTTCATACACACATCTACTATATACTGTACTATATGTATGTTTTTATATAGATACATCTAAATGTCTTCATACACATATCTACAATACATCTACTACATATAGTATATACTTGTATTATACATCTGTACTCAACATCTATTGTACTATACATCCTTTTTGCCTCTGGGGGGTGCTCTCGAGCCAAAAGAGGTCCCTTAAATCAGGATTTCCCAACCCTCTCCTTGGGCTCCCGCAGACATTTCACATTTTCGTTTTAACCTTAAACTGGCACGCATGATTGAATTCGTCAACTAATCGTCAAGCCTTTGACTAATTGAACCAGGTGTGACAATTTAAGGTCAAAACAAAAATGTGAAACGTCTGGGGAGGCCCAAGGAGAGGGCTGGGAAACACTGCCTTAACTCAATGGACAGAAGTAGTCCAGGAATGACCTCATTGGAGCACACACAAAGGGGCATACCTCCCCACACCCATGACTTAAAGCTTTTATTACTCGTCTACTAAGGGCTGTGTGGTTTAACAAGGAAAAAATCTATTCTTATAATACCATATGTGTACATGAAACATAGTCACCTCTCAAACCAAAATGTTAGTAAAAATAAATAAATGCATTTTACACTCACGGTGCACCTTTAAATGACTGTGTGTGTGTTGACTGTATGCTTGGATACACATTTAGCTGTTGTCATGGAGTCAGCTCACGGGGATCCAAATAAAGATCAAGTCTTATAAAATAAGTGAATCTTTTTTTTTGTTAATTATATCTTTCCGGCTTACTTACAGTGCAGGAGTGACTTTTTATTTAACTAAGCATATAAGGTGTTCACTTTTATGAACTGAGTTTCCATGGTGATATTAGTTGGTCTTTGATAACAGAACACCCACATCAAGAGGCACAAAACCAGCTTTATACTCAGAAAACAACTTCAAAACAGTCATAAAAAACAATTACAATCAATTTATTCTCATTATAATTCATGACTATAATTAAACTTTTTCAAAATCATTGATAACATAAAATGTAGGCCACTCAAAACACCTGAGCTAGGAACCATGACAACACAGCTGACTAACAATACAGTGATACTGTTGAAATACAAAGGCTATGTCCCAGATGGCACCTTATTCCCTCTATAGTGCACTACTTTTGACCAGAGCCCTGTATGTGCCCTGTCAAAAGTGCCTGTGATGTACCTAACTTCACATATGTTTCAGGTGTCTATACAGTATGGGTGAGTCCGAAATGGCAGCCCATTCCCTATATAGTACACTACTTTTGGCCAGAGCCCTAATGGGCCCTGTTCAAAATGAGTGCACTATATAGTGAATAGCGTGCCATTTGGGCCATACCCCATGTGATCATGCACCGGAGGGAAACTGGTTTATATTTGAAGTGGAGTAAATAACTTCTTCCCTTTTCAGTTGTGTTATAAGAAACCTTCGAAACTGAATTCCTGTCCTCTCTCCATCCTCTTTCCTTCTGTGTAAAATCCCCTGTTCTTCTCTTTCCTCCTGTACAGCTCTGTTTTATCCTCCTGTACCGCTCTGTTTTATCCTCCTGTACCGCTCTGTTTTATCCTCCTGTACCGCTCTGTTTTATCCTCCTGCACCGCTCTGTTTTATCCTCCTGCACCGCTCTGTTTTATCCTCCTGTACCGCTCTGTTTTATCCTCCTGTACCGCTCTGTTTTATCCTCCTGTACCGCTCTGTTTTATCCTCCTGTACCGCTCTGTTTTATCCTCCTGTACCGCTCTGTTTAATCCTCCTGTACTGCTCTGTTTTATCCTCCTGTACCGCTCTGTTTTATCCTCCTGTACCGCTCTGTTTTATCCTCCTGTACCGCTCTGTTTTATCCTCCTGTACCGCTCTGTTTTATCCCCCTGTGGATGAACCTCTTCAATTATGACTGGGCTTATTATCTATATATGTCAATCCCCCTCTAGGTGCATGTCTACAGCCTATACATACAGTATTGTCTGCGTTCCAAATGGGACCTTATTCATAGTGCACAACTTTTGACCAGGGTTAAAGTTCGGGGTCAAAAGTAGGGCACTATGAAGTGAAAAGGGTTACATTTGAGACACACCTGTTTTTTCTCTTCTTCTGATTCAACTCCTTTCCTTAATCTGCACTGATGTAAGAGAGCTGGACTGGGGAAAGTACCTAGAGGACAGCTAGAGGATACCTAGAGGATACCTAGAGGACAGCTAGAGGACAGCTAGAGGATACCTAGAGGACAGCTAGAGGATACCTAGAGGACAGCTAGAGGACAGCTAGAGGATACCTAGTGGACAGCTAGAGGATACCTAGAGGACAGCTAGAGGATAGCTAGAGGACAGCTAGAGGATACCTAGAGGACAGCTAGAGGACAGCTAGAGGATACCTAGAGGACAGCTAGAGGATACCTAGAGGGCAGCTAGAGGATAGCTAGAGGACAGCTAGAGGATACCTAGAGGACAGCTAGAGGACAGCTAGAGGATACCTAGAGGATAGCTAGAGGACAGCTAGAGGATACCTAAAGGACAGCTAGAGGATACCTAGAGGACAGCTAGAGGATACCTAGAGGACAGCTAGAGGATACCTAGAGGACAGCTAGAGGACAGCTAGAGGATAGCTACAGGACAGCTAGAGGACAGCTAGAGGACACCAAGAGGATACCTAGAGGACACCTAGAGGATAGCTAGAGGATAGCTAGAGGATACCTAGAGGATAGCGTGAGGATAGCTAGAGGACACCTAGAGGATACCTAGAGGATAGCTAGAGGACACCAAGGGGATAGCTAGAGGACACCTAGAGGATAGCTAGAGGACACCAAGAGGATAGCTAGAGGACACCTAGAGGATAGCTAAAGGACTCACTCTCTCTCTGTCTCTCTAACTATTTTTTGCTCGTTCACTCCTTCTCTATCCCTCTCTCCTCCTCTCTCTCCTCCCTTGCCCCTGCTTGCTCATAATCATCGTCTCGCCTCCTGCGCCGACCCCTAGCCCCTCCTCTCCTCTCCCTGGTCGAATCAGAGCCCTGCGACCCTGCGTCTCCGCCAAAGTCCTCCCTGATCACCTCCTCCTGCTGCTCTTCATCATCATCCTC
Source organism: Oncorhynchus mykiss (assembly GCF_013265735.2). Classification (NCBI taxonomy): domain Eukaryota; kingdom Metazoa; phylum Chordata; class Actinopteri; order Salmoniformes; family Salmonidae; genus Oncorhynchus; species Oncorhynchus mykiss. The sequence continues at coordinate 77,953,558 of NC_048574.1, forward strand.
ATCACTCTCCTCCGAATTCGACTCATCTGAGTTTTCCTCCTCCAGGTAACGATAACCTTTGACCTGAGGAGTAAGTGACACAGTCAACATTATATTACATTACAGACCAAACATGTCAATTGATGACTTTGTGTCATTATCGAAGACACATTGATATTGCTCTTTTAATTGTCTTTATTGCCAATGCCAAACCTTAAACAAAGACTGTTTCATTTCAGTGTTCTGTTTTGCTTGTCTTTATCACATTACTAGTGAAGGTGATATTTTCACTTTTCTCTCCAGCCAAATGGTATTTTAAAGATTTTTTTTTTAAAAACATAGCAAAAAATTTACAGATTGTGATAGGTTACCTTGTGTTTGGGGCGGGGAATGCGAGGCAGTCTGAATTGCATGTTCTTGGCCAGGCGTCGCTCCATCGTCCAATAACAGAAGCACGCCAGCAGCAAGATGACCAATAGAATGGAGAGTTTGGCCTGAGGAGGAGGGACCAGGAATGAGAAAGGAGAGAAAGAGAGGAGTGAAATAAGCACTTTAAATTAATCGTTTTTACACTTGTTCTAACACACGGACACACACACGGACACACACACACACACACACACACACGTGGACACACACGGACACATGGGGACACACACGGGGACACACACACACAGGGACACACACGCATGAGGACACACACGGGGACACACACGCATGAGGACGCACACGGGGACACACATGCATGAGGACACACACGGGGACACACACGCATGAGGACACACACGGGGACACACACGCATGAGGACACACACGCATGAGGACGCACACGGACACACACACGGGGACATGGGGACACAGGGACACACACAGGGACACACACATACCCTCATGATGAGTCCAGTCCACAGGTAGACTATGAAGATGGCGATAGCCTGCCACCAGTGATATATGGTGTAGACAAAGTCCAGTCTCTCTTTATCTTCATACAACATACCCAGGAGAACTGACAGACACGGAGAGAGAGAGAGACAGCGGAGAGTGGGGGGCAGGGAGGGGGGGTGCGGTGGAGGGGGGTAGATAGAAAGAGAGCAAGAGAAAGAGAGGAGGGCGATAGACAAGGGGGAAGAGAGAGTGAGAGAGGAGGGTAGTAGAGAGGGGTGGTAGAGAAGGGGGGTGCGGTGGAGAGGGGGGGGGGTAGAGAGAGAAAGGGGAGGTGGAGAGGTGGAAGATATGAGAGAGAGGAGACATAAATGTTGGAAATGATTAAGTCTGAACTAGGAAATAAAAGAGTTTGTGTGTGTGTGTGTGTGTGTGTGTGTGCGTGTGATCATAGTACTAAAACTCACTGCTGAGTCCAGTCTTATTCAATGCAGACCCCATTCCCCAGAGGGCAATCACCACCAGCAGGTAAGGCAGTTGATCAGGTGAGCGTGGAGCCGGGGACCAGAACAGCAGGAACACCAGCAGAGGACCGTGGATCACAGCGCCCCCTAGCAGAGAGACGTAGCGTGGCAGCCTGAGGAGGGACAGGGACAGGCAAGAGAACAGGGAGCAGGACAGACCATAGACCATCACCAGGAGATACAGCCACTCCAGACCCACCGTACACACACCATACGACTGGGAGGGGGAGACATGAGGGTAGATTAGAGGAGAGACAAAGACAGGGAAAGTAGGAGAAAAGGGGGGTGAACAGGACAGAGAGAGAGAGAGAGAGAGAGAGAGAGAGAGAGAGAGAGAGAGAGAGAGAGAGAGAGAGAGAGAGAGAGAGAGAGAGAGAGAGAGAGAGTGAGTGAGTGAGAAAAAGAGAGTGAGCAAGCGAGAGAAAGGAGAACGAGAGAGAGAGAGAAAGAGGACGAGCGAGAGAGAGGATAGAGAGAGAGAGGAGAGATTGAGCATCATGAATATAGCTGCCCTCCAGCAGAATGTCCACACTAGGTAAAGTGACACAGTAGGTCTGTGAAAGCTACATGGACAACATTCAGACTCCAGCTACGACAGTTACTAAGTTACTAAGTTACTAAGGACTTCCTGTAATGACTACCAGAGTGAGTCCGGTGACAGAGAAGAGTGAGTCCAGTCCACTGTAGATGAAGAAAGGGATGAGGAGTCTCAGCCTGTAGTCTCTCAGGTGTTTGAAGGGCAACTGGAAGATGTTCCCCCAGCCGATACTCCTCAGATCGATCTCCTCTGTGGGGCGGTACGCAGCCCCGCACACCGCCAGGAACTACCGGTAAAATACAGTGAACGACTGTGGGAAAGCAAGCAATGGACTCTGGGTAATCTCGGAGGGTGTTGTATTGATTGTTGGGTGAAATAACGCTAGGTTGTTAGGATGATCATTTTAGGTACGCGTGTACACACGTGTCTTTGCCTGTGTGTGTGTGTGTGTGTCTTACGATGATCATGGAGAGGAAGGCGGCCCCCATGAGAACACTCTCCACCTGGATGAGCAGCAGGGAGCGAGGGAGGTGCTTCAGGACAGTCCTGTTGAAACCCTCGATCATACCACTGCCCTCCGCACCTGGGGAGGGGGAGGAGTTATTAAAACCACCAATCATACCACTGCCCTCCGCACCTGGGGAGGAGGAGGAGTTATTAAAACCACCAATCATACCACTGCCCTCCACACCTGGGGAGGGGGAGGAGTTATTAAACCCACCAATCATACCACTGCCCTCCGCACCTGGGGAGGGGGAGGAGTTATTAAAACCACCAATCATACCACTGCCCTCCGCACCTGGGGAGGAGGAGGAGTTATTAAAACCACCAATCATACCACTGCCCTCCACACCTGGGGAGGGGGAGGAGTTATTAAACCCACCAATCATACCACTGCCCTCCGCACCTGGGGAGGGGGAGGAGTTATTAAACCCACCAATCATACCACTGCCCTCCGCACCTGGGGAGGGGGAGGAGTTATTAAACCCACCAATCATACCACTGCCCTCCGCACCTGGGGAGGGGGAGGAGTTATTAAACCCACCAATCATACCACTGCCCGCCGCACCTGGGGAGGGGGAGGAGTTATTAAACCCACCAATCATACCACTGCCCTCCGCACCTGGGGAGGGGGAAGAGTTATTAAAAGAGAGGAGTGGGGAGGGGGGATGACAGAGATTGAGGTGCACGAAAACAATGCTATTAAAACCATAGATCCTGCTTCTCCCCTGAGAGTCAGGGTAAGGAAATGGAAGTTAACAGACTACTGGTCAGTTTACCACAGTGTTTAACCTTGTACAGATAATAACAGACTACTGGTCAGTTTACCACAGTGTTTAACATTGTACAGATAATAACAGACTACTGGTCAGTTTACCACAGTGTTTAACATTGTACAGATAATAACAGACTACTGGTCAGTTTACCACAGTGTTTAACATTGTACAGATAATAACAGACTACTGGTCAGTTTACCAAAGTGTTTAACATTGTACAGATAATAACAGACTACTGGTCAGTTTACCACAGTGTTTAACCTTGTACAGATAATAACAGACTACTGGTCAGTTTACCACAGTGTTTAACCTTGTACAGATAATAACAGACTACTGGTCAGTTTACCACAGTGTTTAACATTGTACAGATAATAACAGACTACTGGTCAGTTTACCACAGTGTTTAACGTTGTACAGATAATAACAGACTACTGGTCAGTTTACCACAGTGTTTAACATTGTACAGATAATAACAGACTACTGGTCAGTTTACCACAGTGTTTAACCTTGTACAGATAATAACAGACTACTGGTCAGTTTACCACAGTGTTTAACATTGTACAGATAATAACAGACTACTGGTCAGTTTACCACAGTGTTTAACGTTGTACAGATAATAACAGACTACTGGTCAGTTTACCACAGTGTTTAACGTTGTACAGATAATAACAGACTACTGGTCAGTTTACCACAGTGTTTAACCTTGTACAGATAATAACAGACTACTGGTCAGTTTACCACAGTGTTTAACGTTGTACAGTGTGTGGTTGTAGTCACTAAGGAACTGGTGGAGGAAGAGGCGCTGGGGGAACTCTGCAAACACCAGGCTGAGCTGAGAGACACAAAGAGAAACACAGCCAGACATCAGAATCCACACACACACACACACACACACACACACACGCACGCACGCACACACACACACGGCAATGCTTAACCGATATATCACTCATTGACTGACAAGTGACTCGACCAATGGCAACATACATGGAAGATGATGAAGAACACGGATTGGAAGATGATGACATAGCGATGACACGCCCCCTTGGGTAGTTTCTTCTGTTCCTGAACGTGATCCTCCTTATAGTTCACATACTCATAGTACTGTTGTGCCATCCTGAGTGTGTGAGAGCGAGAGAGACAGAAACACAATAAAACAGTGTGATTAACACTAGGTAGCGAAACACAACCCGACATAAACACTGCAACCCTGGTCTGTGTGACGTTGATGTGTGTGTCTCCATTCTCCCCTTCCTAACCTTGTGATGTAGTTCCCTAACGACGCCCACAGCGGGACAATGGCTGCACCAATGGCCACAGCCGATGGTACCAGGGTGTAGTATCGCTCCCAGTAATTGGTTGAGACGAAGAGAGCGTAAATTCCACTTGCCAGAAACATCATCCATTTGGTGCCCAGAAACCTGAAAAAGAGAGAAAGAAAAAGAGAGAAAAAGAGAGAGAGGATCGAGAGAGAGAGGATCGAGAGAGAGAGGATCGAGAAAGAGAGCGAGAGGATCGAGAGAGAGAGGATCAAGAGAGAGAGAGCGAGAGGATCAAGAGAGAGAGGATCGAGAGAGAGAGGATCGAGAGAGAGAGCGAGAGGATAGAGAGGATGAGAGAAAGAATGAGAAGAAAGCAGGAGTATGTGTGTATACCTGATGAGTATGGGGGTGTATAACAGGCCTATGATGGGTATATATATATATATATATATATATATATATATATATATATATATATATAGTATACCTGATGAGTATGGGGGTGTATAACAGGGCTATGATGGGTATATATATATATATATATATATATAGTATACCTGATGAGTATGGGGGTGTATAACAGGGCTATGATGGGTATATATATATATATATATATATATAGTATACCTGATGAGTATGGGGGTGTATAACAGGGCTATGATGGGTGTAACGTTGATCCCCATCAGCATCTTCTTGTCGATGTCCTCCAGACCCAGGTTACCATACTTCACCTCCCTGTACGTCTCATCATAGTGGAGGATCAGCTGCATCTGCAACAGGCCTGCAGACACACACACACATACACACAAAAACATGCACAAAATGGAATACAGGCATATATGAGTAGAGCTCAGACAGACAGACAGACAGACAGACAGACAGACAGACAGTCAGTCAGTCAGTCAGTTAGACAGACAGACAGGTGTTACCCATGTAGACGCTGTATATGATCATGCCCCCGACGCTGGCCCCCAGGACGTTCTTCACCACGCCCAGCTTCTTCCTCCTGTAATACTTCTTCTCCTCCTCTTCCTCATCGTACTCCGGCTGGGGGCCCAGGAACTCCTCCATCTGGGGAAGGGGTGAAGAGAGAGAGACAGAGAGGTGAAGGGAGGGGGATGGAGAGAGAGAGAGAGAGAGAGAGAGAGAGAGAGAGAGAGAGAGAGAGGTGAAGGGAGGGGGAGGGAGAGAGAGAGAGGTGAAGGGAGGGGGGAGGGAGAGAGAGAGAGAGGTGAAGGGAGGGGGGAGGGGGGACAAGGGAGGGAGAGGGAGAGAGAGAGCGAGAGGTGAAGGGAGGGGGAGAGGGAGAGGGGGGACAGGGGAGGGGGAGGGAGAGAGAGAGAGAGAGGTGAAGGGAGGGGGAGAGGGGGGAAAGGGGAGGGGGAGGGAGAGAGAGAGAGAGAGAGAGAGAGAGAGAGAGAGAGAGAGAGAGAGAGAGAGAGAGAGGGGTGAAGGGAGGGGCAGAGGGGGGACAGGGGGGAGGGAGGGAGAGAGAGAGAGAGAGAGAGAGAGAGAGAGAGAGAGAGAGAGAGAGAGAGAGAGAGAGAGAGAGAGAGAGGTGAAGGGAGGGGGAGAGGGGAGGGAGAGAGAGAGAGAGAGAGGTGAAGGGAGGAGAAGAGGGGGGACAGGGGGGGAGAGAGAGGTGAAGGGAGGGGGAGAGGGGGGACAGGGGAGGTGGAGGGAGAGAGAGAGAGAGAAAGAGAGAGAGAGAGAGAGAGAGAGAGGTGAAGGGAGGAGAAGAGGAGGGACAGGGGAGGGGGAGGGAGAGAGAGGGGGACAGGGGAGGGGGAGGGAGAGAGAGGTGAAGGAAGGGGGAGAGAGAGGTGAAGGGAGAGGGAGAGTGGGAGGGGGAGGGACAGGGGAGGGGGAGAGGTGAAGGGAGGGGGAGAGGGGGTACAGGGGAGGGGGAGAGAGAGGTGAAGGGAGGGGGAGAGGGGGGACAGGGGAGAGAGAGGTGAAGGGAGAGGGAGTGGGGGAGGGAGAGAGAGAGGTGAAGGGAGGGGGAGAGAGAGGTGAAGGGAGAGGGAGTGGGGGAGGGGGAGAGAGAGAGGTGAAGGGAGGGGGAGAGAGAGAGGTGAAGGGAGGGGGAGAGAGAGAGGTGAAGGGAGGGGGAGAGAGAGGTGAAGGGCGGGAAATACAGGGTTGTTAGTGTTGTAGTTATATTTTTTTATAATTTAATTTTTAATCATTTCAGAGAATAACTAATAAGACAAGAGAGCACACTAGCATAACAAACCAAAAAAGTGTGGAATGCTCCTTAAAAATCACAGGATATTGCATTGTAAACATCGGTAGCAAAGTTGAAAAAACATTGTATTTTCATGTTTTTTTTCACACAACACCTGTCCTTGAATATTCCCCTGAGGACCGTCGGGTAACAGGTCATCAATGTTAATGTCGCCATTAGGGGGCGCAACAGGCGACTCCGCCACAGCCTCGCGGTACACGTTCTCTTCCGCATCGGCCTCCGCCATCTGTCGGACGATACAGAGAACAGCAGTAAGCACATGAAAATTGAATTTCTTTTCACACTTCAATTAAAATAGACTACTAATGAAGTACGGTGTAATAAACGTTTAAAAATGACGTTTTAACCATGGGGGAATATGGTTGAGTTGAGCACAGTGGCTTGCTGCTTCATGATCAATCATTCAAAGACCAAAGAAATACAACTATTATTCCATTATCAAAGAATACATAAATTGATAATTAGATTGCATTAAAACGTTTTGACTTCTAAAACAGTGTGACCAAAAAGAACACAATTTTAAATAGTGACCATCTACAATGGCGGACAATACTTGTAACTTGAATATATAAATATTTATGAAAACAAACCTTTAAATCAATGTCGTATAAAATACACGAGTGCGCGATTCAATACATGCAAAGATGTCATTCACTCACCATTATTATGTCAGGATCGGAGTCGTTCTGTCGCCCTTCAGGGCTATTGTATTGTCATGTGCACGAATAAAACTGCGTATTCTTTCTTTGTACCCCCGTCGCGTACTATTGTACTTGCGCTTCTCCTTTCTCGTGTTAAAGCGCAGATCCCAAATTAAAACTTTCATTAGGGAAACGAAACTCCGCTGTGTGCTCACTTCCTCTTTTTAATCCTATCCATGTTCGTCTTAAAGCTACAGAGCATTTTTAGTTGCACGTTGTATTAGATTAAAGCGACAGAATATATTTCGTTTTAAGTTGTATTTAGTTATATGTACGCGATACGCATGGTATACATCGTCCTACGAAATGTAGGTTCCATCTGAAAAAGCAACGTGCAGTGGATTGACTGCGCTTGTGTGTTGTAAAGTCAATATGACCCTTGAAATTGACAGTTGATTTTATTTGCAATGGGAGGGAGCTTTCAAGAAACTGAGGGAAACGTCATACAAGTCTACTAAGTAAACATGTTTGAGATTGAACACCTTATTTTCCTGCAATGTTTAACATTGAATAAGGCTAATACATCCCAAACGGTACCCTATTCCCTATATAGTGCACTACTTCTGACCAAGGACCAGTGTGCTCTGGTCAAAAATAGTGCACTACATAGGAAAAAGGGTGCCATTTGGAACATAATTATAAGTACAGTGTTATTGTATTACTGTGAAGAAAATACAGTGTAGAATGTATAACTAAAAACTAAAATATATACTATAACAATATTTATTCAGATTTAAAACAAAAAAAGGTTTTTAAAATGTCACAAAAGAAAACTTTGTACAACATTAGCACAGTTTCAACATGAAGAAAATACAAAGCCAAATGAACAAACTGAGACTGATCAAAATGTAAAGAAATGACAGTCAGATAGGCATGGTCCTCGTTTTGACTACAGCAGTGTCTCCATCTATTCCTACGGGACAAGGGCCCGTACTCATAAAGCCTAGATCAGCACTCCTACTCCGAGACACTGATATGAGCCCAACGGGTGTCCTTCATCATTTGAGACAGGTGTATTAGTCCAGGGCTAGAGCAGAAAGGAGCATCTCCTAATGGTTTGGCTTGAAGAATACTGCACTATGGAACAATGAAAGCATTTTGTTAAACATTATTGGGGGATTTCTCAATTCATCATCACTTCTGACACGCCCACATAACTAAAAAGGGCTACACACACAATGCTGAGAGAGCACTGATTGGCTGAACAGAAAACAGTTAACTATGCACATTAGTGTCTTTGCTGTGGTAAAAAAAAAAGATCTTGGCTCAAACCACAAGTACAACCACTGTTCACACAAAACAGGCTTCATCCATCCCAATTTCCGCTCCACACCGTAATCACAAACCTTCCTTTCAAGCATCTTGCTCTTTAAACACACCCAACCCACTCTGGACGGCAACTCCATCCCCTCCATAAGAGCCATACGTTTATTAAACCCACCCCATCGCTCCATCCTACCCTATCGCTCCCTCTCTCTATCCCTCCGCACAGAAAGCATGGTAACCCTAGCACTAACCCACCCCCATCCTTCCCTAAAAATATATATATATATTATTGTCCAATAGCGTTCTTCCTCATCATCTCCTCGTCCTGAACGGAGAGCTCGGTGAGCTTGCGGCCCAGCCTCTCGTGTAGATCCAGGTACTTGGCCACACAGCGGTCCAGACAGACCGCCTCCCCTTTAGACAGCTCTGCCTCCTTGTAGTGGGGGGGCACGCACTTCCTGTGGCACGCGTTGGTCATCCTGCGAGGAGGAAGATGGAGAGAAAGAAGAGGGCGTTAAGACCTTGTAGATTACGATAAAGATGAGGGCTGTATCTCAAGTGTCTTTTCCTTTTTTCCATGTCAAAACCTTAGAAGGCAAGAGAGGAGAGAGGAATGTCAGGAGAGCATTGGGATGAGATCTCCAGTGCTCTCCTCGCTTCCCTCTGATGTTTTGAGGAGGAGGAGGAGACAGGATGCGAGAAATCAAAATCTCCATGTATGTGCAAGGTCATAGAACTCTTCATTCTGATTATGTTATGAAAAGTCAATGTGTCCACTCCTAGTTGGCAATATAACTAGCTAGCTAAATCAGTTCCATTTGAATGAGCTCTAAATAACATGACTTACTTAGCTAGCTAACTAGGGATGGTCTTCCCGTTGTTTTTGCTTATGCATGTACAGCAATGTAGTCGAGTGTGTGCGTTATACAATAGTACACTATTCTAAATCGATTGATTTTGTCTGACGTTCAGTAGCAAGACAGCTAGCTAACGCTATAAAGCTAGATAGCTAGCCTGAGAATCCATCTAACATTATGTTTTTAACTCACCACCAAAAAGCTAAATACGACAGTCAAAATTAGCTGACTAGCTACATGCAAATGCAGCGTGTTACACTGTAATTAGCACATTCTAGCATTTCAGTGGAGAAAGGACGTTAACTGGCTAGCTAACATTCCATTGCTAGTTAGCCAGTCTTACCGATTGTACATATCAGCCATCATTTCCACTTCTAGTTCCGCCGCCAGTTGCTGTGCTTTCTCTGGGTCCATGTCTGCGTTGTGTCCGCTCCAGACCGTACTCTCTCCAAAATCGAACCGTCCAAACGACCACTCTCAGCGGCCAACAAACACACCCGACCACCGGCTTATTTAACCTTCAGATTGAGGAATACACGTGTGTTGTTCCTTCCCTCTCAAGAACCACTTCCGCTGTCAATAAAGATGCGCATTCAAACCATTCAAACAGCTGTCAAATCAATGGGAGTTTTTAATATTTTTCCAATGCATCCTTGATCCTTCACTTTTACGTCATGATTGACACAATAAATCTGATAAGAAAAGATTGCTGTAAACTATTTACAAGAACCCTACTTATCCTGCCATGTTCAGTGAGCAATTCTTCAAGGGAGGTAGAAAGTAAGGATGCATTGTTAAAGTATTGGGACTAGGCCTCCTAGACAGCAAGTGACAGTCCATTCTCATTATGGCCCCAACAGAACATCAAACAAACTCCTTTTTGTTAGAACACAGATTGCTTGACTGGGAGGCTAGAAAATTGTAATTGAATGTGAGCAAACATTGAGCATGAGTACAAACATTGAGCATAGTAGGCAAAGTTAAATGTTTACTTCAATAGCTAGGTTTAAGCAAATACAAAATGGCTGTGCTTGGGAAAACAAATCTATTAGACAGCTGTGGTCAATAAAGCCATTTTAATACAACACAATTATTATATTTAAATGACAGGCCTTCTTTCTAATTTACAAAGTTATACAAACAATGAAGCTACAAATAATAAATAATAATAATAAAGAACTTGTCAAAAGTGGCAGATGTAAACATATTTAAGTGCTTCTGATTGGACACTGACTGATTCTGAAGGTATAAAAATAACCAGCATGAACACCAGGGTCCAGTATTAACCAGCGTCTCAGAGTAGGCCCTGTTACTCATTATGACTTGAAAGGAGAAACTGATCCTAGATCTGCACTCGTACTCTGAGAAGCTGTCAATACAGGCCCTGAAATGTAACAAAAGAGTAGCTGCGTTTGCCGAGTCTCTAGTCTAGGGCTCATAAGGCACTCTGCTGAAGAACAGTTACAACAAAAACAACAACAACAAAATCACAATCAACAAAGGTTTTTTTTTTTTTATATAGCGAGACCCTCATTTTGTGAGTTAGTCTCATCAAGTCAGTGTGGAAGGTTGGGGCTGCTCCGATAGTTAACAGTGTGGAGAGGAGGAGCGGGGAGGTTGCTTAGGAACGGTAGCCTTTCTTCTCAAGAACACACTGTTTAGAATCTGTGGCAAATAACAAACGTTTCCAATGAAGAACACACAAATGTAAAGCTAGCCTTTCTGTTGAAGAATACACACTTGCGTTCTCCAATTATTTTTTACTGGATTCTAAATTAACACGTCCCTAAGAGTACACCATCCCACTTACTCAGTCCGTTTCCTCTCCCATCACGTCTATCTCTTCTTCCTCGGTCAGTTCTGTGACGCCTTGCTCAAGTCCCACTCCCCACACTCTTGGTCGCACATCCGGCGACCACTCAAGAACGTCCACCTCCACGTCCTCTTCCTCCTCTGGCTCCCAGCTTCCTGTTGACCCCGTGGTGACCCTTCGTGATGTCAGCGTGAAAGGCTCTGCCTCCAGAGGGGTCGGAATACTCACGTCGGCCATCTCGGGGGCAGCGGTCGCCATTTTGATTTTCTGAGGGAGGTGGATTTGGTTGTGGGTGATGCCTCTGAAGCTGGCCATGGTGGAACTCGCTTGGTCCACTTCTCTGGCGCCGGGAACCTCTTGCCAAGCTACGAATAAAGAAACCCATAGTAAACATTTAAAAGAGGTAACATAATTAAGACTATTTAAGCTCAAACTAGATTAAAATATGAAAAGCAACTGCCAGTAGCGATCTACTACTACAATGAGTGTACAAAACATTAGGAACACCTGCTCTTTCCATGACAGACTGACCAGGTGAATCCAGGTGAAAGCTATGATCCCTTATTGATGTCACCTGTTAAATCCACTTCAAAATCTCCCTCAAAATTGAAAAATAATTCAGGTTCAAATTGATTTACCTGCATCAGGATACATCGTTGGACCCATCTCCTCTACATCTATCTCCTCCTCTTCCCCACTCACTTCCTCAGCCCCGGCGTAGCCCAACGTCTGCTGGACCTCATCAACCACATCCAACTCCTCGCTGGAGATCTCCATCTCCAAATACCCATCCTCCATTTTCTCCTCCACCTCTTGGATGATCAAACTTCTCCTATACGCCTCCACCACGGATCCTTTTCCCTTTTCGGTCTTCTTGTTTGTCTCTGTAGACGAGTCTGTTTCCCTCTCTCTGTTCTCCTTGGAAACCAGATATCTTCCATCCTTGTTGCCTTTGTCGCTCCGATGAGGATCCACCATTTCCTTTGTCCTTGTCATCGATAAAACTGACAAGGTAGCCAGCTCCTCTCGGAGTTTGAAAAAGTCTCCTGACGCATCCACGTTTTCCCCGTCTAAAACGTTTTCTCTGTTCTCAAAATGTTCTCCATCCTCAACGTTTTCTCTTTCAGTCTCTTTGTAGATGAGATCTTGATACTCCGTCTCCTGTCCACAAGTGCTGCTGTCGTGTCCTCCATCTTTTTCCTCTGGATGGTCGCTCTCTGTTCGGTTGGTCTGATCGTCATTATCAACGGTTGGTCTAATGGCCGACTCTCTTTCTAGAGACTGGGAGGAACTTGTGTTTTTGTTCATCAGTCTTGATTCATTTTGACCGTTGTCACTTTCGTTGGGTTTCAATAATTTTCTTTCACTTTGTTTCTGAACTTCAGTTTCACTTTCTTTTGTCTCCTTGCTTTTGGTGGACTTCCTCGTCTTTTGGTGCCTGTGCTTCAGGAGTTCTTGGAACTTCTTGAGACACACAGTGGGTGCCCGACCCTTGGAGGGGGTCCGCTTGACAGCAGGGGGTCTCAATGGGTCTCTGTCTGATTCGGTCTCTCCAGATCTTTTTGGACTGGAGTTCTGTGGATGACCCGACGGCGGGGGTTGCAGAATGGTTCCGGTTCCAATCCCTGAACAGTTGGAAGGAACTTGCTCTTCATGGGTACTGGGGGAAGTTGTCAGCGAGCTAGGCTTTTGAGCAACTGTTTTAGATTTAGACAGCACAGGTAGTCTCTGGAACAACTCTGCTCTCTCTCCTTTGCCGTGTCCCTCCCTGAGCCTCACCCTTTTCCTGCACTTCTTTCGCTTGTCGTCCTTTCCCTGTGGTTCCCCTCCTCCGTTCTCCTTTACCTGTGGGTCTCCTCCTTTTTCCTTTACCTGTGGTTCTCCTCCTCCTTTCTCCTTTCCCTGTGGTTCTCCTCCTCCTTTCTCCTTTCCATGAGGTTCTCCTACTTTCTCCTTTCCCTGAGGTTCTCCTCCTCCTTTCTCCTTTCCCTGAGGTTCTCCTCCTCCTTTCTCCTTTCCCTGTGGTTCTCCTCCTCCTTTCTCCTTTCCCTGTGGTTCTCCTCCTCCTTTCTCCTTTCCATGAGGTTCTCCTCCTTTCTCCTTTCCATGAGGTTCTCCTACTTTCTCCTTTCCCTGAGGTTCTCCTCCTCCTTTCTCCTTTCCCTGTGGTTCTCCTCCTCCTTTCTCCTTTCCCTGTGGTTCTCCTCCTCCTTTCTCCTTTCCCTGCGGTTCTCTCCCATTTTTCTTTCTCAGCGGTTCTTCTCTTTTCTTTCTCTGGGGTACTCCTTTTACTTTTTTATTTTTCTGAGGTTCTGCTTCTATTTTCGTTCTATGCGGTTCTCCTTCTCTTTCCTTTCCCCGCGGTTCTCCTCTTTTCTTTCTCTGCAGTTCTCCTCCTCTTTCCTTTCCCTGCGGTTCTCCTTCTCCTCTTTCCTTTCCCTGCGGTTCTCCTCCTCCTCCTCTTTCCTTTCCCCGCGGTTCTCCTCTTTCCTTTCCCTGCGGTTCTCCTCCTCCTCCTCCTCTTTCCTTTCCCCGCGGTTCTCCTCTTTCCTTTCCCTGCGGTTCTCCTCCTCCTCCTCCTCTTTCCTTTCCCCGTGGTTCTCCTCTTTCCTTTCCCTGCGGTTCTCCTTCTCCTCTTTCCTTTTTGTGCTCTACAGCTTCCACGTCATGGATGCCCGTTGTCATGGCACTGGTGGGGAATAAGCCACCAGCCTGGGAAACCTGTTTTTTTCCTGGTCGTATCTTACGGGGGGGTCTACCACGTTTCCGTTTCGGGGGTGGTGTTGGTGGGATTTGGAGCAGTCCAACTGCTTTGGCCAGAGCTTGAAACCCGGAGGAGGAGGGACTGGGAGTTTCAGAAGACATGTTGGACTGCTTGTCTTCTTGGTGAAGTTTTACTGGGGAGCAGCTCCCGGCTGCGGTCCAAACGTTAGGAGGGCGTTTCACATCTCGATCCCTAGCTCGGAGCACCCTTACTGGGTTCCCCGTTTCACTTCCCAGCACCTTTGTTCCTTCTGGAGGTGGGTTGGCTTCCTCCCCAAGGCTGGACAAAGACTTTGTGGAGGTGTTGGAAAGGTACCGTCCTAATCTTTCTCTCGCTAAGACATTGTTGGTTGACAGACTGACAGAGCAGAGGCTTATTTTCACTTGTCCGTTCTCAGTCTTCATTCTGTCGTTGAGTTTCACCCTTTCAGTCCTCACTAAAGGACTATCTTCTATCTTTGTAGAGACGTTGCGTTTCCTCTTTTTCCGAGGAGGCTCTGGGGTCTCACTGTCCTCTGATTGTTCCTGCTCCGCTTTCAAACCCCCCTTTCTCCTCACACGGATTCTCTTCCTGTGTTGACTCCAGGTTTCATCTTCCTGTCTCCTCTCTGTCTTTGCTTTTGGTGTCTCAGTCCTTCGCCCCTGCTCCGGCTCCAAACCCTCCTTTCTCCTCACACGGATTCTCTTCCTGTTACTGTGGGGCTTCCAGGTTTCATCTCCCTCTCTTCTCTTCGCCTTTGCTTTCTCAAGCCTTCGCCCCGTAGTGGTGGTCGCGACCTTCTTCCTTTTCCTCTCCTCCTCGTCCTCTTTTCCGGTCAGCCTTGCATTGTTGCTAATGCTAGCCTTGTATTGACCATCAGTCATCTGCTCGGAGTTGTTGCTAATGCTAGCCTTGTATTGACCATCAGTTATCTGCTCAGAGTTGTTGCTAATGCTAGCCTTGTATTGACCATCAGTTATCTGCTCAGAGTTGTTGCTAATGCTAGCCTTGTATTGACCATCAGTCATCTGCTCGGAGTTGTTGCTAATGCTAGCCTTGTATTGACCATCAGTCATCTGCTCGGAGTTGTTGCTAATGCTAGCCTTGTATTGACCATCAGTTATCTGCTCAGAGTTGTTGCTAATGCTAGCCTTGTATTGACCATCAGCCATCTGCTCGGAGTTGTTGTTGGATTCCCACGGCAGCCCAAGGCATTTTTTAGATTCACACAGATTTCCTGGGGAGCGTGGAGAGTGGATCATGGAGCTCAGTGGAAACTGTAGTCTTCTCGGAGTGCAGCAGAGCCAAGGTGGTAGCTTTGACAGCTGAGGGATTCTATGGAATGGAGTTACAGGATGCCGGAATGGGGATTTAAGGAAGGGTTTCGCCGGAGATGGTGGGGGTAAGGGTTCCGGTGAATTTAAGGGTGAGAGACATTTTGGCAGGCGTAGCTCTTCCCAATGTGGAGGAGGGGATTGGGAAGGCTGGGTTTCACTTCCTGGAGACAGCAGTGAAAGGAGTTCTGGGAAATGTAGTCCTCTCCAGGGAGAGGCATCTGGTGGGCATGCTGGATGTTGTGGTTCAGAAGCATCAGTTTCAGAGGGCGGTAGGAAACCGGGGGTGACCGAAGGTTCCTCTTCTTGTGGAACTTCCTGATTCGTACTGGCCTGACTCGGACTCTGACTTGGAATGGCCTCTCTATTCATATGACTTGGAGTAGTGTCTCCATTCACTTGACTTGGAGTAGTGTCTCCATTCACTTGACTTGGAGTAGTGTCTCCATTGGTCGACAGACAATCCGCAGAGGACAGATTACAAACATGTTCTCTGTATGTCGACGGAACGCCCGTCTGGGCAGAACCCTTCCAGAACCCTGGATCTCGGTCCTCTTCCCCTGCGTAAAGTAGAGAGGCCTGGCTCTGAGGAAGGGACTGGTGGGGAGGCCTTGGTGAAGAGCCTGAGTGGACTGGCATGATGCTGCTGCTGCCACCACATCCAACCACCAGGCTCTTGGAGTTCCGGTTCTGGAGTTCCTGGTTTTGAGAGTTCTGGAACCGGCTCAGGAGTTCCTGGTGGTTCTTGGCGTTCTCAGAGGAGCACTGGACACCTGAACAATAGGAGGCCCAGTCAGAGGAGTAATCATTACAGGAGAAGTGGGGGTGAGGATGAGAGAGGGGGGTGGAGGGGTGATAGGTGGAACATTGGTGAGGGGTCAGAGGTTGTGGGTCCAGGTAAAGGTCAGGGGTGACGGTGCAGGAGGTTGTCGTGGTGACAAAATGGGAGGAGGTGATGGAGTAGAAGGCTTGAGAGAGAAAGACAGAGAGATAGAGGTCAGCCTGGTGGTAGCTAAGTGTGGGTGTTAATATCAATCTATTGTAATGGATGACACGTGAGATAAGTGCAAGCAATGCTGTGAGTAATTGAGGAAGGGCAAGCATTTAAAATGTACATGACTGATCATACATAGACTAAGTCAGTGTTTCTCAACTCTGGTCCTCCAGTACCCCCAACAGCCCAACTCTGGTCCTCCGGTACCCCCAACAGCCCAACTCTGGTCCTCCGGTACCCCCAGCAGCCCAACTCTGGTCCTACGGTACCCCCAGCAGCCCAACTCTGGTCCTCCGGTACCCCAACAGCCCAACTCTGGTCCTCCGGTACCCCCAACAGCCCAACTCTGGTCCTCCAGTACCCCCAACAGCCCAACTCTGGTCCTACAGTACCCCCAACAGCCCAACTCTGGTCCTACAGTACCCCCAACAGCCCAACTCTGGTCCTACAGTACCCCCAACAGCCCAACTCTGGTCCTACAGTACCCCCAACAGCCCAACTCTGGTCCTACAGTACCCCCAATAGCCCAACTCTGGTCCTACAGTACCCCCAACAGCCCAACTCTGGTCCTACAGTACCCCCAACAGCCCAACTCTGGTCCTACAGTACCCCCAACAGCCCAACTCTGGTCCTACAGTACCCCCAACAGCCCAACTCTGGTCCTACAGTACCCCCAACAGCAAACCTGCTTCTACTTGTCAACTAATCATCGAGCCCTTGACAAGTTGAATCAGGCGTTTTTGTCTGGGGCTTCAACACAAATGTGTGTTGTTGGGGGTACTGGAGGACCGGAGTTGGCCTGCTGGGGGTACTGGAGGACTGGAGTTGGGCTGCTGGGGGTACTGGAGGACTGGATTTGGGAAACACTGACCTAAGTCGCTAGAAAGCCTTACAACATAGTTAACAAGGAGCCTGTTTCAGATTCAAGGCAGCAGGCAGCCTAGGGTTAAGAGCGCTAGGCCAGTAACCGAAAGGTTGCTGGTTCAAATCCCCAAGCTGACTAGATGGAAAATCTGTTGATGTGCCCTTTAGCAAGTCACTTAACCCTAATTGCTCTGGATAAGAGCATCTGCTAAATGTAAAGATGACGTCTTCTCAGATGTAGATACAACAGTAGAGAAAGGTGGTCAATCACATAACATGTTACAAAACATACCTGTTTCAGTCGACGACGCATCATCACTTCCTGTCGCGTAGCCATGGGAACACACGCAACGAGAAGCCGAGCCAACGGCGCTGTGCCTTGCGTGGACGGGATGCGAGCAGGAGCAGGCCGACGGTCTGTCGTGGCTTTGGAGATGGTGGCGTTGGTCGCAGTTCCTATCCAGAACCACAGGGGGCAGTATGTTCAACCCCATCATGATGTCTTCCAGCATCTTCTCAATCTGCTCGTCCGATTCCTCTACCTGCCGGCCAAAACAGGAGGACCACAGCGGATATACGTTGTTAACCTGGATCATTTTCAAATGTGTGGTTGAATTGTGTTTTTTTATTTAAAATCGTCAAATAAATGAAGGTACCGGAGGCTGGGGCAAGGCGAGCTGTGGTTCATGTGCTGGGTGTGGAGTCGGATGATGGGTGGAGCTGCACTGTTTGAGGGAGGTTGACTGGGTGGTGGTGGTTTTGGAGGTGGGGTGGGGGCGGGATCGGGGTGGAGGGGTGAGGAAAGCTGTGTCGAGGGGAGAGCACCGGGGGAGGGCTGGGGACTGGGGCGGGGGGAGAGGCTGTCGTGGTAGTTGTCTTGTCCTCATGCGATCATGCGTTTCCTGCCGTGACAGAATAAAAGGAGACATTTCAGAACACTTAGAGAAGATAAACCACATGGCTCCATTACATTTATATACTAACGTTTACACACCTATTCTGTCTTCAGCAGGGTTTCATCTGAACAGGGTTTCAAAAGTCATGTTTAGGAAATATATATTTGAACTGTTGTGCTGCTGTTTTGACAGCTCAGGTGAACTTGAATAATGGACAGGGTATTCAGAAACCCCTCGATGGCTTCCTAACATGGTAATGGCTATTCACTGTATCAAAACTCATGGGCAAAAATGTTCTAGAGTGAAAATGTAGCCCTCAAATGAATCTCTTACTTTGCTGACTGACAACAATCAGTTAGAATGGCATTGGGAGTATTAGAACAGTTTCATCATTACTGTGTCACTCACCTTCTTCAGAGCAGCGAGGACCAACTGCCTCCGACCAGGTGAGATGGTTCCGTCCCTCTCTTGCCTCTGACCAGGTGAGATGGTTCCGTCCCTCTCCTGCCTCTGACCAGGTGAGATGGTTCCGTCCCTCTCCTGCCTCTGACCAGGTGAGATGGTTCCGTCCCTCTCCTGCCTCTGACCAGGTGAGATGGTTCCGTCCCTCTCCTGCCTCTGACCAGGCGAGATGGTTCCGTCCCTCTCCTGCCTCTGACCAGGTGAGATGGTTCCGTCCCTCTCCTGCCTCTGACCAGGTGAGATGGTTCCGTCCCTCTCCTGCCTCTGACCAGGTGAGATGGTTCCGTCCCTCTCCTGCCTCTGACTAGGTGAGATGGTTCTGTCCCTCTCCTGCCTCTGACCAGGTGAGATGGTTCCGTCCCTCTCCTGCCTCTGACCAGGTGAGATGGTTCCGTCCCTCTCCTGCCTCTGACCAGGTGAGATGGTTCCGTCCCTCTCCTGCCTCTGACCAGGTGAGATGGTTCCGTCCCTCTCCTGCCTCTGACCAGGTGAGATGGTTCCGTCCCTCTCCTGCCTCTGACCAGGTGAGATGGTTCCGTCCCTCTCCTGCCTCTGACCAGGCGAGATGGTTCCGTCCCTCTCCTGCCTCTGACTAGGTGAGATGGTTCTGTCCCTCTCCTGCCTCTGACCGGGTGAGATGGTTCCGTCCCTCTCCTGCCTCTGACCAGGTGAGATGGTTCTGTCCCTCTCCTGCCTCTGACCGGGTGAGATGGTTCTGTCCCTCTCCTGCCTCTGACCGGGCGAGATGGTTCCGTCCCTCTCCTGCCTCTGACCGGGCGAGATGGTTCCGTCCCTCTCCTGCCTCTGACCGGGCGAGATGGTTCCGTCCCTCTCCTGCCCCTGACCAGGTGAGATGCTTCCGTCCGTCTCCTGCCCCTGACCAGGTGAGATGCTTCCGTCCGTCTCCTGCCCACTGACCAGCTCCCACAGCTGTTAATCAATCAAATGTATTGATAAAGCAGTTTTTAGATCAAAAGAGTGAGAATAAGGGGTTTTACATTAACCCGGCCTGGACTCCAGACAGCAAGCAGAGGCACACATTAGCAAAGAAAAACTCAACATCCACCCTATTCACTACACAGTGCACTACTTTTCACCAGGGCCCAGGTCAAAACTAGGGCACTATTTAGAGAATCGGGTGCCATTTTGGACACCCCACCTACCTGTCCCCTGGTCCTCCTCCTCAGCTTGACCTTGATGGAGATCTGAGTGTCCTCCAGCCTCTGTCCGGTCAGCCACTTCCTCCCAACCACACCTCACAATCACATCACATCTTATTTACAGTGCAGTTATACACGGCAACACACTTTACAGTACATGACACAGATACAAATAAACAACATGCTAAATATGAGATTCAGAAAATAACTAGAAACCCCAAAGGATGTGTAAAATAACTGTCATCCCCTCATACCTCTCTTCTCCAGACACTCCCCTGTTCCTCCTTCCTCTGCTCTCCCAGTGTGTGATGTCAGCTGCTGCTCCCTCTTCTTCTCCATCCTCCTCTCCGTCACACCGTTCTCCGCCACAGAGCATTCTGGGACGGCACTCTCCTCCCGGGGTGTCGTGGGGTGGTCTGAATCGTCACTTGGGGCGACCATGTCACCGCTCAGGACACCAGAGGACAATGAGAGGTTTGTAACCTCCGGTTCGGAGGTCCGAGGGTGGGTTCTAAAGGGAGCTGTTCCACAGTTGACCGTTGCTTTGACGCTGGGTGGGGTGGAACTGGGGTGTGAAGTGGGGGTCATAATCTGGGGACTCAGGGAAGGGGGTGCCGTGTGAGTTGTGTGCTGCTGGCCTTCACTGCTGCTCTGGACTAGTAGGAGGGGTGGAGGTGAGGGTGTAGGGAGAGCGTCAGGGAGAGGACTGAGGAAAGTCATGTAAATACCTTCATTACAGTCCACAGTCTGTGTCCCCATCTCCACCAACACCCCCACCTGTGTCTCTCCTCCCTCCGTCTGCACCCCCACGTCTCTGAGACTGCACCTCCTCTCCTCCTCCCCCTCTCCCTCCCTCCCCCGGTCCTTCCACCCCTCCACCAAGCGGCCTATGCCCAGCTTGCAGGCAGCGGCCATAACCTCTTCTTGTTCCATGGTGCCCTCTCCCTCCAGCTCTCCGGAGTACAGGAGATCCACCAGCTTCAGCAGGGTCTGGGCCTTCACAGCCTGGAGCTTGAGTGGCCATCTCTGCCCAGCCGGGAGGGGGGATGACTGGTTGGACAGGGCATTGGACAGGTAGGGGCTCAGGGCAGCCAGGATGCAGCTGTGGGCCGGGACTGACAATCCTGTGGGAAGAGAGAAATGTGACATCATTAGCTACATTTATAATGCAGGTTAGGAAATGTGATGAAGGCCTACTGGGGTTTATGTGTGAAATAAGGGCATGTGGAAGGAGAGGAAGAATGGCAGTTGGATTTGATTGATCCATGTATTTACTATCCTCAATCTAAACCTCATTAGGTCTCCCTAACGTACATCAATAATTTGGTTACTTTACATCATTTCATTACTGTCCCTCCCTCCCCCTCTCACCATCAGTCTATAGCAGGGTATCACAGTAGAGATCAGTGGAGGCTGGTGGGAGGAGCTATAGGAGGACAGGCTAATTTTAATGACTGGAATGGACTCCAATGTGGTTTCCATGTGTCTGACACCGTTCCATTGATTCCAGAGTATGTGAGAGGAGCGGGCCCAATGTGACTGGAAGGTGGAGCGAGGGGCCCAATGTGACTGGAAGGTGGAGCGAGGGGCCCAATGTGACTGGAAGGTGGAGCGAGGGGCCCAATGTGACTGGAAGGTGGAGCGAGGGGCCCAATGTGACTGGAAGGTGGAGCGAGGGGCCCAATGTGACTGGAAGGTGGAGCGAGGGGCCCAATGTGACTGGAAGGTGGAGCGAGGGGCCCAATGTGACTGGAAGGTGGAGCGAGGGGCCCAATGTGACTGGAAGGTGGAGCGAGGGGCCCAATGTGACTGGAAGGTGGAGCGAGATTCCCAAAGGCTGGAGGGTCGGCCTTCTCGCCCGCTCCACTTTCTCTCCAGTAGTGCTCACTTCGCCAGCTCAGGGCGTGCCCGGCCCAGCATGCATCTGTAGTCTACTGGTGTGCTGCTATAGCCCCTTGCTTTAGCTACTGTCATGAAGTTCTCTAAATATTGTCATAAAGAAACTGATCAAACACACAGGTGCCAAATCAAGGTGACTTACAAAGATGAGGACCAAGAGCAAGAGAGGGATGACGTTCTGTCCACAACTAAAGAATCATTGTGGAATCTGAAAAGACACATATCCCGAAAGCATGATGGGGTACTTACTATGTGCACATGCTAACATAAAGTGGGTATCTAATTAAGTGTGTCATTGTAGTGAAGTATTTATAAACTACAAATCACTGTTGGGTAAGGGCTTGTAAGTAAGCATTTCACGGTAAGGTCTACACTTGTATTCAGCGCATGTGACAAATAAAGTTAGATTTGACATCTCTTAAAAGTTTAGTTCATTTTCGTTCTATTATCTACACAATAGGCCATAACTGATTTTGGCCAAACAGGCCTGCCATATCCCCACGTTCAAAGAGCTTTCCATTTTGATTGCGTTATTTTGCAGTCTCACCATCACTACCCTCCTCCCTCACCATCAGTCTGTAACAGGTTATCACAGTAGACTGCAGTCTATCCATCACTCCCCTCCTCCCTCACCATCAGTCTGTAACAGGTTATCACAGTAGACTGCAGTCTCTCCATCACTCCCCTCCTCCCTCACCATCAGTCTGTAACAGGGTATCACAGTAGAGACTGTTGTGCTTCTGTCTCTGTAGTTCCTCCAGGAGCCTCAACTCAAAGCCAGGCAGACGGTACCTCCACATCCTCCTCTTCTTGGCCTCCACCCTGAGAGGGAGGGGTGGGTTGGGGGAGGGGGTATTGGGTAGAATGGAGAGGGGGGATAGAGTGGTAGAGGAGACAGAGGAAAAATGGATGTGGGGAGAAGGGGGGAGGCAGTGGGTAGCACAGAGAGGGGGATAGAGTTGTGGGGTTTAGAGGATAGAAAGGGATGTAGGGGAAAATGGGGGAGAGATTTAAATGACTGCAGATTGTTCTGACGGTATACAGCATTTGACGAAGTGAAACAATGGTAAAACCGGATTTTCATTAATTGTCTCAAAATGTCGTGCTTGGAGAAGACTGGGCTGAAAAGACAAGGTGTGAAGTTGGTTGTGAGATGCTACGGGCAGCAACAATGTCATACTTGTTTGGACCAGACAGCATCAGATAGATGGCCTGCACGTAGAGAGACAGAGGGGCGCTGTTTCGCTCGCTCGGATGCTTTCTCCTGTGATATCCATTCAGCCTCTTGCGAATTTAAGGACAATTATGAAACACAGAAATACGAAAATGTAAAAAAAAAATCTTGGGTAATCCTGGCTTCCCTTGGCCTCCATAAATACACAACACCGGGGTGAGTGGCTAGTACTTTACATTTGGTACTCTTTTGTCATGTATTAGTTAACACATTCGTTTCATGACTAGAATAAAAGAAGTTCAGCTATTCGTATCACTTGTTAGTCAGTGCTTTTGCTAGAAAAGACCGCTTGTTCCGTTGGAACGCTTGCAATTCAAAGCGTGTTGTGGGCGACCTCCACTTAAAAGACACACTGACAATAGGCCTACAATCAAAAACACAAATGTTAATGTGTTGCATTAGTGCACGTTCATTTCGTTCTCAAACAACTGCAAGTGTGGTACAGCTTTCTATGTAATTAGTTTAATATGTATACTTTTCAGCACACTCTTGCCGGGGAACTAGAAACGAAGAAAGTCTGGTGACGTTAGCTAAATGTGTTAGCTGGACGGCTAGCTAATGCACATGCTTACCTTTTCGATGCCAGTCAGGGCTTTTTCTTTTCTAGTGACTTGCTTTCTCAAAAATCAGAATATCGCCAACTAATTTGTTTCAAATAGTTAATGTTGACATATTCCCACAACGTGGTCAAATTCACGGACTGACGTCACACTTCAGAAAGTAGTTCTCTTCAACGTCAAAATCGCGAGGGGCGATCGTGCGTGTTCATGCGTAGTTAACGTGGGAAAAGCCAAGCCTGCACATTCGAATCATGGGGTCATTTCGGCTCGTCGTTGATAATCAACGTCTGTTGTTCCGCACTCAGCGGAAGGGCCATTTGATCTGATCAAGAGCAAACCTGTTGAAATCTTCAGTTCAATGTTGAAAAGTATTCTGTTGACTTTAGCCAATCAGAGGCGTGCGTTACTTCTCCCATTGATTTCAGCGACTCGACACCGTATGATTGATGTGTGTTTATGAAGAGTACAACTGTACAGGGAGAACTACTAACATTTACTGCAACACAATGCATTTCTCAAATCACACACAGAGATAGAGAGAAAAAAAGTCAAGGCCAGTATTGAAAAAAGCACTTTTTATTTTATTTATTATAAACAGTATTGCTTGTTACATATTCCATTCATGAGAGAAATGTGCAACATTAAGAGCCAAGGCATAGAAGAAGAGATTAAGGTTTTCATCCAGAATCACATTTTAGATCAGCGGTCCAATAATAAACTGTTGACAGAAATTGAGAGTTGGACTGTCTCCTAAATGTCCCCCTGTCCCCTATATAGTTAACTACTTTCACCCAGAGCCATATCAGGCCATTTAGTAGTGTACTATATTGGGAATATGGGACCATTTGGAATGTAAAATTGATTTTACATTGTGTTTTGCTTGTTTTCTCTACAATTAAAATATATAAACCATAAATGTTTCTCAATTCAAAAATAAACCTGATTGCATATGCGTTCACCCACAATACCTGCAAGACGAATAAACCCAAATCATAAAATATAAAAACAATACATAAAACCAGTAAAATTAACAAATATTTATCTTCTATATATAGTTAAATTTGCTTTTTATTTTATTTATTTTTTAAATAGCAACTAGAATCAAAATCAGGTCTTTGCACTTATACAAATCTTGCTAATTTAATTTTATGCTCCGCCCCTCTTTAGTCCCACTTTCCCATTGGATTCCACTCCCACATCATTTCCTGTATCAGTTCTAGATCATCTCATTCTAGGACTATCTGGTTACAAGGCAACTCATTTACATTTTTCTGAGACTGACCATTTGTAGTGTTGGATTGGCATGAAAATAATCAAAAGGAACCAAGAAACGCTTTTACCCCTAGTGCTTTAATCTACTGAGAAAATATCTACATCTTACTCTGCACTGAGAATAATAATGTCATCTACGGTACTAAAGGAACTCTGTCTGGGGGGGAAACAACCAGCTAAATGTGTCCTCTCCCCTCTTAGTGTTCTGTGGTCTCCATGGACACCAGCCAGTCCAGCAGGGTAGATGGACACCCAGGCGTAGGTTCAGTAGGCTGGAACACTCCAGTCTGACGTGGAACGTATGGCACTAGAATGGTTCTCTCTGTTCCATATGCAGAGCATCAATCATATCAACTCTATACATTCCATTGTGTTATTATGCGGAACACACACAAAAAAACTGTTCTATACATTCCATTTGGATTCAATGTTCTGGAATGTTGCTGCTAGTGAATGATACCCCCAGGGAAAACCCCCATCCCACCTTAAAAACACCAACGAACGAGGCACTCCAGTTAGCCATGAGCCACACAGACGTAGTTGAAGGCGATCACATATTTACACATTCATATATATAGAGATTCGCAGATTGAAAGAAATGCAGTCACTGGATCAACAATCAAATCTGTGGTTTCTCCCATAGCTTCAGGAGAACCATTAGAACCAGAGCGAGTTGAGAAAGGGGGTATAACAATGACGCTAAAGAGCCACACAGATAGAAATGTATTGAATAGAGCCGAAACGGTTCACTGGTCTATTATACATGGCTGAAAATCATAGAAATATAATCTGCAGAACAGACGATCAAGAATGTTCTGTGACGCAAGACCCATGTGTAAAATGTTAAAGTGGTCGTCAAGCTACTTACTTTCCCACAACACTGCCCAATGGCACACCAGTGCCTGTCTGACATCACCCAATGATGTCATATACACTAGAACATCACAACAGATGGCTCTGAGAAGAGAAGTAGTGTTCAGAAATACTCTGTAGTAGAAAGTTACTGCAATAGTGGTGTGTAGCTTGGCACGTGTTCATCACTGTAGTCAGAACCACAACTCAGCAATCACACCTTAAACAAAGACCGAAGCAACACCGGCAGTAGAACAACAAACATTGATTCTTTGTTGGGAAACAGAAGTTTAGTGGTAATTAGTTATCACAAGAAGAAAAAAACCTTGAATGGAAATCTTCACAATCACTTGTAGAAATGCAGCTTGAACCATTCCAGTAAAAAAAGGGGGTTGTCAGTTTATGTTCAGTTACAGTTTGAATCCCATTCCAACAGTTCCCTTTTGATTAGCTTTGTTACTGTGGTGGTGAACGTTCCCAGTTTCCAGATGAAGTCACAACTGTCCCTATTGTGGTGGGAGGAGTTAGTGTAGTGTCGGGGGTTAGTGTGTCACTGTGGTGGGAGGAGTTAGTGTAGTGTTGGGGGTTAGTGTGTCACTGTGGTGGGAGGAGTTACTAAATTAGAAGTGGTCTTCTGTCATAGTAGTGTCGACAGGTAGAAGAGGGATGTCAGGAGTCCATAGTGTTCCTTTAGTGGCTAAAAGTCACAGTCTAAATAGAGGAATGAGGGAGAGCTAGGGAGGTGAGGAAGGCTGAAGGTCATGCAAGTGGCTTATGTCACAGACCCCGAGAGAGATAAGAGGGAAAGAAGATTAAGAAATTGAGAGGAGAGAGGAAAAAAAGAGAGAGAGAGAAAAAGAGACACAGAAGGAGAGAGTCCAGTTCTAGTGGAGTCAGTGGTCCCTCAGTGAGTGTCCAGAGGTTCAGCAGGGGCAGTAGGCCGGTAGAGGCTGCTCTCTTCTAGTGATGCACACTATCAGTTTCTCTGTGGGAAGACCAGGACACACACACAGAGAGAGAGAGAAAGAGAGAGAGACAGAGAGACAGAGACAGAGACAGAGAGAGAGAGAGCGAGAGAGAAGGGTTACTACCATGTGTAATATTTGTAGTAAGAGTGCAACTCATAAACCAGCTGTATAAACTTAGAGGATTGAGAGGACACAGAACCTGCTAGTTAAGACAATATCGGTCACAGCCTAAACATTACCAATCAATACATGACACACACACAGCCTAAACATTACCAATCAACACATGAGACAGACAACATGAACACACACAGCCTAAACATCACCAATCAATACATGACACACACACAGCCTAAACATTACCAATCAACACATGACAGACAACATGAACACACACAGCCTAAACATCACCAAACAATACATGACACACACACAGCCTAAACATTACCAATCAACACATGACACACAGACAACATGAACACACACAGCCTAAACATCACCAATCAATACATGACACAGACGCTTGAAAAGAGATCAAACACAAAATTCCATATGTATACAGACATGAAACAAACGAACATCAAGACACAAGATCAACAACATACTATATCAATTATACAAATCACCAGCAGAGGGAGCAAGAAACAAACACTAATACAATGGGGGACACACACAGAGGTTAGTTAGGCCATGCGGTTTAGTGAGAGAGGCAGGTGTTCAGTCGGTGGACACACATACCATGCGCTCACATGCAGTGTGTGGGGGGGTGTGGCCTAACCGTCATAAGAGTCCATGAGAGGAACAGAGTCCCGCCTCTCCTCATACAGCCCTCCCTGAGAGGGGGAAGAGAAGGTGGGAGGAAGAGAAAAGGGGGAGAAAGAAAGAACGGGGAGGGGGGGAGAAAGAAAGAACGGGGAGGGAGGGAGAGAAAGAACGGGGAGGGGAGAAAGAACGGGGAGGGGTGAAAGAACGGGGAGGGGTGAAAGAACGGGGAGGGGTGAAAGAACGGGGAGGGGGAGAAAGAAAGAACGGGGAGGGAGGGAGGGAGAAAGAAAGAACGGGGAGGGAGGGAGGGAGAAAGAAAGAACGGGGAGGGAGGGAGGGAGAAAGAAAGAACGGGGAGGGAGGGAGGGAGAAAGAAAGAACAGGGAGGGAGGGAGGGAGAAAGAAACAAACGGGGAGGGAGAAAGAAAGAAAGGGGAGGGAGGGAGGGAGAAAGAAAGAACGGGGAGGGAGGGAGAAAGAAACAAACGGGGAGGGAGGGAGAAAGAACGGGGAGGGAGGGAGAAAGAAAGAACGGGGAGGGAGGGAGAAAGAAAGAACGGGGAGGGAGGGAGAGAGAACGGGGAGGGAGGGAGAGAGAACGGGGAGGGAGGGAGAGAGAACGGGGAGGGAGGGAGAGAGAACGGGGAGGGAGGGAGAGAGAACGGGGAGGGAGGGAGAGAGAACGGGGAGGGAGAGAGAACGGGGAGGGAGAGAGAACGGGGAGGGAGAGAGAACGGGGAGGGAGAAAGAACGGGGAGGGAGAAAGAACGGGGAGGGAGAAAGAACGGGGAGGGAGAAAGAACGGGGAGGGAGAAAGAACGGGGAGGAAGAAAGAACGGGGAGGAAGAAAGAACGGGGAGGGAGAAAGAACGGGGAGGGAGAAAGAACGGGGAGGGAGGGAGGGAGAGAAAGAAAGAACGGGGAGGGAGAAAGAACGGGGAGGGAGAAAGAATGGGGAGGAGGGGGAGAAAAGGGTGGTAAGGAAGACAGGAGAGAGAAAAGGGGGAGGGAGAAGAGGGAAGAAAGGTGGTGGGTTGAAGCAGAGTGAGAGAAAAAAAGAGAGAGACGGGTGTGTTCAGAACGAACAATATGAAAACCAGATAAGAGAGAGAGAGGGGAAGAGAGAGAGAGAGGGGAAGAGAGAGTGTTGATAAAGTGGGTTAGTGTCAGAAGTTAAGTGAGAAATCGTTTGTGAGAAAAGAAGCTAACCACAGTATTTAGTGAGACATGCGAGAACATGCTCTGTGTGTGTGTACCTGTGCTGTGTCTTTGTCAGCAGGCTCCAGTGTTCTGTCCAGAGTGTTCTTCCTCCCCCTCTGGTCCAGTGTGGAGTAGGCATCTGGAAGACAGCCACGGCCTGTTAACAGCTGTGTGTTTAGGCGTGTGCGTCTGTGTTGGTGTGTGTGTGTGTGTGTGTGTGCAGACATACCTGGTCCCATATCATTTAGTGGAATCATGTCTCTCTTGTCTCCTCCTCCTGACAAACAAACACAGTCACAGGATGAGAGACAGCTAGTGTGTAGGTAATAGTGTGGTGGTGGTTATAGTGTGGTGGTGGTTATAGTGTGGTGGTGGTTATAGTGTGGTGGTGGTGTTTATAGTGTGGTGGTGGTTATAGTGTGGTGGTGGTGGTTATAGTGTGGTGGTGGTGGTTATAGTGTGGTGGTGGTGGTTATAGTGGTTATAGTGTGGTGGTGGTTATAGTGTGGTGGTGGTTGTAGGTTATAGTGTGGTGGTGGTGTTTATAGTGTGGTGGTAGGTTATAGTGTGGTGGTGGTGGTTATAGTGTGGTGGTGGTGGTTATAGTGTGGTGGTGGTGGTTATAGTGTGGTGGTGGTGGTTATAGTGTGGTGGTGGTGGTTATAGTGTGGTGGTGGTGGTTATAGTGTGGTGGTGGTGGTTGTTATAGTGTGGTGGTGGTGGTTGTTATAGTGTGGTGGTGGTGGTTGTTATAGTGTGGTGGTGGTGGTTATAGTGTGGTGGTGGTGGTTATAGTGTGGTGGTGGTGGTTATAGTGTGGTGGTGGTGGTTATAGTGTGGTGGTAGGTTATAGTGTGGTGGTGGTTATAGTGTGGTGGTGGTTATAGTGTGGTGGTGGTGGTTATAGTGTGGTGGTGGTGGTTATAGTGTGGTGGTGGTTATAGTGTGGTGGTAGGTTATAGTGTGGTGGTAGGTTATAGTGTGGTGGTAGGTTATAGTGTGGTGGTGGTTATAGTGTGGTGGTGTTTATAGTGTGGTGGTGTTTATAGTGTGGTGGTGTTTATAGTGTGGTGGTTATAGTGTGGTGGTGGTTATAGTGTGGTGGTGGTGGTTATAGTGTGGTGGTGGTGGTTATAGTGTGGTGGTGGTGGTTATAGTGTGGTGGTGGTGGTTATAGTGTGGTGGTGGTGGTTATAGTGTGGTGGTGGTGGTTATAGTGTGGTGGTGGTTATAGTGTGGTGGTGGTTATAGTGTGGTGGTGGTTATAGTGTGGTGGTGTTTATAGTGTGGTGGTGGTTATAGTGTGGTGGTGGTTATAGTGTGGTGGTGTTTATAGTGTGGTGGTGGTGGTTATAGTGTGGTGGTGGTTATAGTGTGGTGGTGGTTATAGTGTGGTGGTGGTTATAGTGTGGTGGTGTTTATAGTGTGGTGGTAGGTTATAGTGTGGTGGTGTTTATAGTGTGGTGGTGTTTATAGTGTGGTGGTGGTTATAGTGTGGTGGTGGTTATAGTGTGGTGGTGGTTATAGTGTGGTGGTGGTTATAGTGTGGTGGTGGTTATAGTGTGGTGGTGGTGGTTATAGTGTGGTGGTGGTTATAGTGTGGTGGTGGTTATAGTGTGGTGGTGGTTATAGTGTGGTGGTTATAGTGTGGTGGTGGTTATAGTGTGGTGGTGGTTATAGTGTGGTGGTGGTTATAGTGTGGTGGTGGTTATAGTGTGGTGGTAGGTTATAGTGTGGTGGTAGGTTATAGTGTGGTGGTAGGTTATAGTGTGGTGGTGGTTATAGTGTGGTGGTGGTTATAGTGTGGTGGTGGTTATAGTGTGGTGGTGGTTATAGTGTGGTGGTGGTTATAGTGTGGTGGTGGTTATAGTGTGGTGGTGGTTATAGTGTGGTGGTGGTTATAGTGTGGTGGTGGTTATAGTGTGGTGGTGGTTATAGTGTGGTGGTAGTTATAGTGTGGTGGTAGTTATAGTGTGGTGGTTATAGTGTGGTGGTGGTTATAGTGTGGTGGTGGTTATAGTGTGGTGGTGTTTATAGTGTGGTGGTGTTTATAGTGTGGTGGTGGTTATAGTGTGGTGGTGGTTATAGTGTGGTGGTGGTTATAGTGTGGTGGTGTTTATAGTGTGGTGGTTATAGTGTGGTGGTGGTTATAGTGTGGTGGTGTTTATAGTGTGGTGGTGTTTATAGTGTGGTGGTGTTTATAGTGTGGTGGTGGTTATAGTGTGGTGGTGGTTATAGTGTGGTGTTTATAGTGTGGTGGTTATAGTGTGGTGGTGGTTATAGTGTGGTGGTGGTTATAGTGTGGTGGTGGTTATAGTGTGGTGGTGGTTATAGTGGTTATAGTGTGGTGGTGGTTATAGTGTGGTGGTGGTTATAGTGTGGTGGTGGTTATAGTGTGGTGGTGTTTATAGTGTGGTGGTGGTTATAGTGTGGTGGTGGTTATAGTGTGGTGGTGTTTATAGTGTGGTGGTGGTTATAGTGTGGTGGTGGTTATAGTGTGGTGGTTATAGTGTGGTGGTGTTTATAGTGTGGTGGTGTTTATAGTGTGGTGGTGTTTATAGTGTGGTGGTGTTTATAGTGTGGTGGTGGTTATAGTGTGGTGGTTATAGTGTGGTGGTGGTGGTTATAGTGTGGTGGTGGTTATAGTGTGGTGGTGGTTATAGTGTGGTGGTGGTTATAGTGTGGTGGTGGTGGTTATAGTGTGGTGGTGGTGGTTATAGTGTGGTGGTGGTTATAGTGTGGTGGTGGTTATAGTGTGGTGGTGGTTATAGTGTGGTGGTGGTTATAGTGTGGTGGTGGTTATAGTGTGGTGGTGGTTATAGTGTGGTGGTGTTTATAGTGTGGTGGTGGTTATAGTGTGGTGGTGGTTATAGTGTGGTGGTTATAGTGTGGTGGTGGTTATAGTGTGGTGGTGGTTATAGTGTGGTGGTGTTTATAGTGTGGTGGTGGTTATAGTGTGGTGGTGGTTATAGTGTGGTGGTGGTGGTTATAGTGTGGTGGTGGTGGTTATAGTGTGGTGGTGGTGGTTATAGTGTGGTGGTGGTGGTTATAGTGTGGTGGTGGTGGTTATAGTGTGGTGGTGGTGGTTATAGTGTGGTGGTGGTGGTTATAGTGTGGTGGTGTTTATAGTGTGGTGGTGGTTATAGTGTGGTGGTGGTTATAGTGTGGTGGTGGTTATAGTGTGGTGGTGGTTATAGTGTGGTGGTGTTTATAGTGTGGTGGTGTTTATAGTGTGGTGGTGTTTATAGTGTGGTGGTGTTTATAGTGTGGTGGTGGTTATAGTGTGGTGGTTATAGTGTGGTGGTGGTGGTTATAGTGTGGTGGTGGTTATAGTGTGGTGGTGGTTATAGTGTGGTGGTGGTTATAGTGTGGTGGTGGTGGTTATAGTGTGGTGGTGGTGGTTATAGTGTGGTGGTGGTGGTTATAGTGTGGTGGTGGTTATAGTGTGGTGGTGGTTATAGTGTGGTGGTGGTTATAGTGTGGTGGTTATAGTGTGGTGGTTATAGTGTGGTGGTGGTTATAGTGTGGTGGTGGTTATAGTGTGGTGGTGTTTATAGTGTGGTGGTAGGTTATAGTGTGGTGGTAGGTTATAGTGTGGTGGTGGTTATAGTGTGGTGGTGGTTATAGTGTGGTGGTGGTTATAGTGTGGTGGTGGTTATAGTGTGGTGGTGTTTATAGTGTGGTGGTGTTTATAGTGTGGTGGTGTTTATAGTGTGGTGGTGGTTATAGTGTGGTGGTGGTTATAGTGTGGTGTTTATAGTGTGGTGGTTATAGTGTGGTGGTGGTTATAGTGTGGTGGTGGTTATAGTGTGGTGGTGGTTATAGTGTGGTGGTGGTTATAGTGGTTATAGTGTGGTGGTGGTTATAGTGTGGTGGTGGTTATAGTGTGGTGGTGGTTATAGTGTGGTGGTGTTTATAGTGTGGTGGTGGTTATAGTGTGGTGGTGGTTATAGTGTGGTGGTGTTTATAGTGTGGTGGTGGTTATAGTGTGGTGGTGGTTATAGTGTGGTGGTTATAGTGTGGTGGTGTTTATAGTGTGGTGGTGTTTATAGTGTGGTGGTGTTTATAGTGTGGTGGTGTTTATAGTGTGGTGGTGGTTATAGTGTGGTGGTGGTGGTTATAGTGTGGTGGTGGTTATAGTGTGGTGGTGGTTATAGTGTGGTGGTGGTTATAGTGTGGTGGTGGTGGTTATAGTGTGGTGGTGGTGGTTATAGTGTGGTGGTGGTTATAGTGTGGTGGTGGTTATAGTGTGGTGGTGGTTATAGTGTGGTGGTGGTTATAGTGTGGTGGTGGTTATAGTGTGGTGGTGGTTATAGTGTGGTGGTGGTTATAGTGTGGTGGTGGTTATAGTGTGGTGGTGGTTATAGTGTGGTGGTGGTTATAGTGTGGTGGTGTTTATAGTGTGGTGGTGGTTATAGTGTGGTGGTTATAGTGTGGTGGTGGTTATAGTGTGGTGGTGGTTATAGTGTGGTGGTGTTTATAGTGTGGTGGTGGTTATAGTGTGGTGGTGTTTATAGTGTGGTGGTGGTTATAGTGTGGCGGTGGTTATAGTGTGGCGGTGGTTATAGTGTGGCGGTGGTTATAGTGTGGCGGTGGTTATAGTGTGGTGTTTATAGTGTGGTGGTGTTTATAGTGTGGTGGTGGTTATAGTGTGGTGGTGTTTATAGTGTGGTGGTGGTTATAGTGTGGTGGTGGTTATAGTGTGGTGGTGTTTATAGTGTGGTGGTGTTTATAGTGTGGTGGTGGTTATAGTGTGGTGGTGGTTATAGTGTGGTGGTGGTTATAGTGTGGTGGTGTTTATAGTGTGGTGGTTATAGTGTGGTGGTGGTTATAGTGTGGTGGTGTTTATAGTGTGGTGGTGTTTATAGTGTGGTGGTGTTTATAGTGTGGTGGTGGTTATAGTGTGGTGGTGGTTATAGTGTGGTGTTTATAGTGTGGTGGTTATAGTGTGGTGGTGGTTATAGTGTGGTGGTGGTTATAGTGTGGTGGTGGTTATAGTGTGGTGGTGGTTATAGTGTGGTGGTGGTTATAGTGTGGTGGTGTTTATAGTGTGGTGGTGTTTATAGTGTGGTGGTGGTTATAGTGTGGTGGTGGTTATAGTGTGGTGGTGGTTATAGTGTGGTGGTGGTTATAGTGTGGTGGTGTTTATAGTGTGGTGGTGTTTATAGTGTGGTGGTGTTTATAGTGTGGTGGTGGTTATAGTGTGGTGGTGGTTATAGTGTGGTGGTGTTTATAGTGTGGTGGTGGTTATAGTGTGGTGGTGGTTATAGTGTGGTGGTGGTTATAGTGTGGTGGTGGTTATAGTGTGGTGGTGGTTATAGTGTGGTGGTGGTTATAGTGTGGTGGTGGTGGTTATAGTGTGGTGGTGTTTATAGTGTGGTGGTAGGTTATAGTGTGGTGGTAGGTTATAGTGTGGTGGTGGTTATAGTGTGGTGGTGGTTATAGTGTGGTGGTGTTTATGGTGTGGTGGTGGTTATAGTGTGGTGGTGGTTATAGTGTGGTGGTGGTTATAGTGTGGTGGTGTTTATAGTGTGGTGGTGGTTATAGTGTGGTGGTGTTTATGGTGTGGTGGTGTTTATGGTGTGGTGGTGGTTATAGTGTGGTGGTGTTTA
Organism: Oncorhynchus mykiss; assembly: GCF_013265735.2. Taxonomy (NCBI): domain Eukaryota; kingdom Metazoa; phylum Chordata; class Actinopteri; order Salmoniformes; family Salmonidae; genus Oncorhynchus; species Oncorhynchus mykiss. Next base: position 77,987,720 of record NC_048574.1, read on the forward strand.
TAGTGTGGTGGTGGTTATAGTGTGGTGGTGGTTATAGTGTGGTGGTGGTGGTTATAGTGTGGTGGTGGTTATAGTGTGGTGGTGGTTATAGTGTGGTGGTGGTGGTTATAGTGTGGTGGTGTTTATAGTGTGGTGGTGTTTATGGTGTGGTGGTGGTTATAGTGTGGTGGTGTTTATGGTGTGGTGGTGGTTATAGTGTGGTGGTGTTTATAGTGTGGTGGTGGTTATAGTGTGGTGGTGGTTATAGTGTGGTGGTGGTGGTTATAGTGTGGTGGTGGTGGTTATAGTGTGGTGGTGGTGGTTATAGTGTGGTGGTGGTGGTTATAGTGTGGTGGTGGTGGTTATAGTGTGGTGGTGGTGGTTATAGTGTGGTGGTGGTGGTTATAGTGTGGTGGTGTTTATAGTGTGGTGGTGGTTATAGTGTGGTGGTGGTTATAGTGTGGTGGTGGTTATAGTGTGGTGGTGGTTATAGTGTGGTGGTGGTTATAGTGTGGTGGTGTTTATAGTGTGGTGGTGTTTATAGTGTGGTGGTAGGTTATAGTGTGGTGGTGGTTATAGTGTGGTGGTGGTTAGTGTGGTGGTTATAGTGTGGTGGTGTTTATGGTGTGGTGGTGGTTATAGTGTGGTGGTGTTTATAGTGTGGTGGTGGTTATAGTGTGGTGGTGGTTATAGTGTGGTGGTGGTTATAGTGTGGTGGTGGTTATAGTGTGGTGGTGGTGGTTATAGTGTGGTGGTGGTTATAGTGTGGTGGTGGTTATAGTGTGGTGGTGGTGGTTATAGTGTGGTGGTGTTTATAGTGTGGTGGTGTTTATAGTGTGGTGGTGTTTATGGTGTGGTGGTGTTTATGGTGTGGTGGTGTTTATAGTGTGGTGGTGTTTATAGTGTGGTGGTGGTTATAGTGTGGTGGTGGTTATAGTGTGGTGGTGGTTATAGTGTGGTGGTGGTTATAGTGTGGTGGTGGTGGTTATAGTGTGGTGGTGGTGGTTATAGTGTGGTGGTGGTGGTTATAGTGTGGTGGTGGTGGTTATAGTGTGGTGGTGGTGGTTATAGTGTGGTGGTGGTGTTTATAGTGTGGTGGTGTTTATAGTGTGGTGGTGGTTATAGTGTGGTGGTGGTTATAGTGTGGTGGTGGTTATAGTGTGGTGGTGGTTATAGTGTGGTGGTGGTTATAGTGTGGTGGTGGTTATAGTGTGGTGGTGTTTATAGTGTGGTGGTGTTTATAGTGTGGTGGTAGGTTATAGTGTGGTGGTGGTTATAGTGTGGTGGTGTTTATAGTGTGGTGGTGTTTATAGTGTGGTGGTTATAGTGTGGTGGTGGTTATAGTGTGGTGGTGGTTATAGTGTGGTGGTGTTTATAGTGTGGTGGTGTTTATAGTGTGGTGGTGTTTATAGTGTGGTGGTGTTTATAGTGTGGTGGTTATAGTGTGGTGGTGGTTATAGTGTGGTGTTTATAGTGTGGTGGTTATAGTGTGGTGGTGGTTATAGTGTGGTGGTGGTTATAGTGTGGTGGTGGTTATAGTGTGGTGGTGGTTATAGTGGTTATAGTGTGGTGGTGGTTATAGTGTGGTGGTAGGTTATAGTGTGGTGGTAGGTTATAGTGTGGTGGTGGTTATAGTGTGGTGGTGTTTATAGTGTGGTGGTGGTTATAGTGTGGTGGTGGTGGTTATAGTGTGGTGGTGGTTATAGTGTGGTGGTGGTTATAGTGTGGTGGTGGTTATAGTGTGGTGGTGTTTATGGTGTGGTGGTGTTTATAGTGTGGTGGTGTTTATAGTGTGGTGGTGGTTATAGTGTGGTGGTGGTTATAGTGTGGTGGTGGTTATAGTGTGGTGGTGTTTATGGTGTGGTGGTGGTTATAGTGTGGTGGTGTTTATGGTGTGGTGGTGGTTATAGTGTGGTGGTGTTTATAGTGTGGTGGTGGTTATAGTGTGGTGGTGGTTATAGTGTGGTGGTGGTTATAGTGTGGTGGTGGTTATAGTGTGGTGGTGGTTATAGTGTGGTGGTGGTTATAGTGTGGTGGTGGTTATAGTGTGGTGGTGGTTATAGTGTGGTGGTGGTGGTTATAGTGTGGTGGTGGTGGTTATAGTGTGGTGGTGTTTATAGTGTGGTGGTTATAGTGTGGTGGTGGTTATAGTGTGGTGTTTATAGTGTGGTGGTTATAGTGTGGTGGTGGTTATAGTGTGGTGGTGGTTATAGTGTGGTGGTGGTTATAGTGTGGTGGTGGTTATAGTGGTTATAGTGTGGTGGTGGTTATAGTGTGGTGGTAGGTTATAGTGTGGTGGTAGGTTATAGTGTGGTGGTGGTTATAGTGTGGTGGTGTTTATAGTGTGGTGGTGGTTATAGTGTGGTGGTGGTGGTTATAGTGTGGTGGTGGTTATAGTGTGGTGGTGGTTATAGTGTGGTGGTGGTTATAGTGTGGTGGTGTTTATGGTGTGGTGGTGTTTATAGTGTGGTGGTGTTTATAGTGTGGTGGTGGTTATAGTGTGGTGGTGGTTATAGTGTGGTGGTGGTTATAGTGTGGTGGTGTTTATGGTGTGGTGGTGGTTATAGTGTGGTGGTGTTTATGGTGTGGTGGTGGTTATAGTGTGGTGGTGTTTATAGTGTGGTGGTGGTTATAGTGTGGTGGTGGTTATAGTGTGGTGGTGGTTATAGTGTGGTGGTGGTTATAGTGTGGTGGTGGTTATAGTGTGGTGGTGGTTATAGTGTGGTGGTGGTTATAGTGTGGTGGTGGTTATAGTGTGGTGGTGGTTATAGTGTGGTGGTGGTGGTTATAGTGTGGTGGTGGTGGTTATAGTGTGGTGGTGGTTATAGTGTGGTGGTGGTTATAGTGTGGTGGTGGTTATAGTGTGGTGGTGGTGGTTATAGTGTGGTGGTGGTGGTTATAGTGTGGTGGTGTTTATAGTGTGGTGGTGGTTATAGTGTGGTGGTGGTTATAGTGTGGTGGTGGTTATAGTGTGGTGGTGGTTATAGTGTGGTGGTGGTTATAGTGTGGTGGTGGTTATAGTGTGGTGGTGTTTATAGTGTGGTGGTAGGTTATAGTGTGGTGGTGGTTATAGTGTGGTGGTTATAGTGTGGTGGTGGTTATAGTGTGGTTATAGTGTGGTGGTGTTTATAGTGTGGTGGTTATAGTGTGGTGGTGGTTATAGTGTGGTGGTGTTTATAGTGTGGTGGTGTTTATAGTGTGGTGGTGTTTATAGTGTGGTGGTGTTTATAGTGTGGTGGTGGTTATAGTGTGGTGGTGGTTATAGTGTGGTGGTGGTTATAGTGTGGTGGTGTTTATAGTGTGGTGGTTACTGGGGGGGGGGGGGGGGGGGGGGAATGGGGTCCCCACAGAAAACCACTGAATACAACCACTATAGGCTATTCAGAGCCGTGGTCGGGTCGGGTCCATCAGCTGTAGTTACATAGACCTGTGGCAATCAAACATGGATCCAACCCAGACCCCAGGGACAATTTTAGACTCAGACACCTAGTTCCAGAGTCGGGTCTCAGATATTGGGGTAGACCTGTGAAGACCTCAGTGTGTGTGTGTGTGTGTGTGTGTAGCTAGATGTTATTGTCTGTCTCACCCCTGTCTATGAGCGGCAGCGTACTGTCTTCATATCCTCCGTTGACCCGGGGCTGGGTGCTGTTGGGCGGGTTGAGGTTCACCATGAAGTCTGTCTTCTTCCAGCCATCCTTCTCCAGGGTCTTCCTCAACTCTTTATAGCCCCAAACTAACTGGAGTATCAGGCCGGCACCACGCACCTCTCGCTCTGACCGGTTCCTATCAGGAGAGAGAACTGGAGGACTCAGAAAGAGAAACAGCATCAAACAGAAAGAGGTGATTCAACTACACCCCCCCAGTCCACCCCGGAGGGAGATCAACTACACCCCTCCCATTCCATTTGACCCCGGAGGGAGGTAAACTACACCCCCCCCCCCCCCCCCCCCCCCCCCCAGTTCACCCCGGGGAGAGTTCAACAACACCCCCCCAGTCTCAGTTTTTCCTTTCAATTAGTGTGTAATTGATCAGTAAAAGGGAGAAACCCTGCAGACCCTCCGCCCACCAGAGACTGAGTTTGACACTCCTGTTCAACATCATCCAGACTGATGGAAAGAGACACATGCACCTCTTTTTGTCACACACACACACACACACAAGCTTACCCATCCTTATTGATGAGCACCAGTCTCTCGATGCCCTGCGAGGCTCTGAGGATCTTGGCAGCGTCCAGGCTGGAGCCCAGAACCTCATGAAGGGTGCTCAGTACAGACACCACCGTCTCCTCTGACAGAGCCCTCACAGGCTGGCTCTGACCCCCACCAGGCAGGTTGGATACCAGGTGGGGGACTGCATGTTTACCTACAGAGACAAGAGTTAGAGAGACCTAGCTGTAGTATTTAATAACACAGGTTGGCTCAAAGAGAGCGCGAGAGAGGGAGAAAGAGAGGGAGAGAGAGAGGGAGAAAGAGAGAGGGAGAGAGAGAGAGAGAGAGAGAGAGAGAGAGGGAAAAAGAGCACGAGAGAGGGAGAAAGAGAGAGGGAGAAAGAGAGAGGGAGAAAGAGAGCAAGAGAAACAGGGAGAGGGAAAAACAGTTCCACAGAAACAGTACTAACCGAGCAGGTCTCTGTTGCGAGCGTCGATAGCCAGGTTCCTCAGAGCTCCAGACATGGCCCTAACCACCCGGTCGTTGCCATGGGCCAACAGCTCTGTCATCATGGGAAGACCCTTCTCCTGACGCAACAACGCACGGATATACCGCCCATACTGAGACAGAGAGAGAGAGAGAATACATACAGATCAATTATACCGCCCATACTGAGACAGAATACATACAGATCAATTATACCGCCCATACTGAGACAGAGAGAAAGAGAGAATACATACAGATCAATTATACCGCCCATACTGAGACAGAGAGAGAATACATACAGATCAATTATACCGCCCATACTGAGACAGAGAGAGAGAGAATACATACAGATCAATTATACCACCCATACTGAGACAGAGAGAGAATACATACAGATCAATTATACCACCCATACTGAGACAGAGAGAGAGAATACATAAAGATCAATTATACCGCCCATACTGAGACAGAGAGAATACATACAGATCAATTATACCGCCCATACTGAGACAGAGAGAGAGAGAATACATACAGATCAATTATACCGCCCATACTGAGACAGAGAGAGAGAGAATACATACAGATCAATTATACCGCCCATACTGAGACAGAGAGAGAGAGAATACATACAGATCAATTATACCGCCCATACTGAGACAGAGAGAGAATACATACAGATCAATTATACCGCCCATACTGAGACAGAGAGAGAATACATACAGATCAATTATACCGCCCATACTGAGACAGAGAGAGAGAGAGAATACATACAGATCAATTATACCGCCCATACTGAGACAGAGAGAGAGAGAATACATACAGATCAATTATAACGCCCATACTGAGACAGAGAGAGAGAGAATACATACAGATCAATTATACCGCCCATACTGAGACAGAATACATACAGATCAATTATACCGCCCATACTGAGACAGAGAGAGAGAGAATACATACAGATCAATTATACCGCCCATACTGAGACAGAGAGAGAATACATACAGATCAATTATACCACCCATACTGAGACAGAGAGAGAATACATACAGATCAATTATACCACCCATACTGAGACAGAGAGAGAGAGAGAATACATACAGATCAATTATACCACCCATACTGAGACAGAGAGAGAATACATACAGATCAATTATACCACCCATACTGAGACAGAGAGAGAGAGAATACATACAGATCAATTATACCGCCCATACTGAGACAGAGAGAGAATACATACAGATCAATTATACCACCCATACTGAGACAGAGAGAGAATACATACAGATCAATTATACCACCCATACTGAGACAGAATACATACAGATCAATTATACCGCCCATACTGAGACAGAGAGAGAGAGAATACATACAGATCAATTATACCACCCATACTGAGACAGAGAGAGAATACATACAGATCAATTATACCGCCCATACTGAGACAGAGAGAATACATACAGATCAATTATACCACCCATACTGAGACAGAGAGAGAGAGAGAATACATACAGATCAATTATACCGCCCATACTGAGACAGAGAGAGAATACATACAGATCAATTATACCGCCCATACTGAGACAGAGAGAGAGAGAGAATACATACAGATCAATTATACCACCCATACTGAGACAAAGAGAGAGAATACATACAGATCAATTATACCGCCCATACTGAGACAGAGAGAGAGAATACATACAGATCAATTATACCGCCCATACTGAGACAGAGAGAGAGAATACATACAGATCAATTATACCGCCCATACTGAGACAGAGAGAGAATACATACAGATCAATTATACCGCCCATACTGAGACAGAGAGAGAGAGAATACATACAGATCAATTATACCGCCCATACTGAGACAGAGAGAGAGAATACATACAGATCAATTATACCGCCCATACTGAGACAGAGAGAGAGAATACATACAGATCAATTATACCGCCCATACTGAGACAGAGAGAGAGAATACATACAGATCAATTATACCGCCCATACTGAGACAGAGAGAGAATACATACAGATCAATTATACCGCCCATACTGAGACAGAGAGAGAATACATACAGATCAATTATACCGCCCATACTGAGACAGAGAGAGAGAGAATACATACAGATCAATTATACCGCCCATACTGAGACAGAGAGAGAGAGAATACATACAGATCAATTATACCACCCATACTGAGACAGAGAGAGAATACATACAGATCAATTATACCACCCATACTGAGACAGAGAGAATACATACAGATCAATTATACCACCCATACTGAGACAGAGAGAGAGAGAATACATACAGATCAATTATACCGCCCATACTGAGACAGAGAGAGAGAGAATACATACAGATCAATTATACCGCCCATACTGAGACAGAGAGAGAGAGAATACATACAGATCAATTATACCGCCCACACTGAGACAGAGAGAGAGAGAGAATACATACAGATCAATTATACCGCCCATACCGAGACAGACAGAGAGAATACATACAGATCAATTATACCGCCCATACTGAGACAGAGAGAGAGAGAATACATACAGATCAATTATACCGCCCATACTGAGACAGAGAGAGAATACATACAGATCAATTATACCACCCATACTGAGACAGAGAGAGAATACATACAGATCAATTATACCACCCATACTGAGACAGAGAGAGAATACATACAGATCAATTATACCGCCCATACTGAGACAGAGAGAGAGAGAATACATACAGATCAATTATACCGCCCATACTGAGACAGAGAATACATACAGATCAATTATACCGCCCATACTGAGACAGAGAGAGAGAGAATACATACAGATCAATTATACCACCCATACTGAGACAGAGAGAGAGAGAATACATACAGATCAATTATACCGCCCATACTGAGACAGAGAGAGAGAGAATACATACAGATCAATTATACCGCCCATACTGAGACAGAGAGAGAGAGAATACATACAGATCAATTATACCACCCATACTGAGACAGAATACATACAGATCAATTATACCGCCCACACTGAGACAGAGAGAGAGAGAGAATACATACAGATCAATTATACCGCCCATACCGAGACAGACAGAGAGAATACATACAGATCAATTATACCGCCCATACTGAGACAGAGAGAGAGAGAATACATACAGATCAATTATACCGCCCATACTGAGACAGAGAGAGAATACATACAGATCAATTATACCACCCATACTGAGACAGAGAGAGAATACATACAGATCAATTATACCACCCATACTGAGACAGAGAGAGAATACATACAGATCAATTATACCGCCCATACTGAGACAGAGAGAGAGAGAATACATACAGATCAATTATACCGCCCATACTGAGACAGAGAATACATACAGATCAATTATACCGCCCATACTGAGACAGAGAGAGAGAATACATACAGATCAATTATACCGCCCATACTGAGACAGAGAGAGAGAGAGAGAATACATACAGATCAATTATACCGCCCATACTGAGACAGAGAGAGAATACATACAGATCAATTATACCACCCATACTGAGACAGAGAGAGAGAGAATACATACAGATCAATTATACCGCCCATACTGAGACAGAGAGAGAATACATACAGATCAATTATACCACCCATACTGAGACAGAGAGAGAGAGAATACATACAGATCAATTATACCGCCCATACTGAGACAGAATACATACAGATCAATTATACCACCCATACTGAGACAAAGAGAGAGAGAATACATACAGATCAATTATACCACCCATTCTGAGACAGAGAGAGAATACATACAGATCAATTATACCGCCCATACTGAGACAGAGAGAGAATACATACAGATCAATTATACCGCCCATACTGAGACAGAGAGAGAGAGAATACATACAGATCAATTATACCACCCATACTGAGACAAAGAGAGAATACATACAGATCAATTATACCGCCCATACTGAGACAGAGAGAGAATACATACAGATCAATTATACCACCCATACTGAGACAGAGAGAGAGAATACATACAGATCAATGATTATTGTAGTGTATTTGTGTTCAGGAAATGGACAGACTGTTTTGAGTACTAGACTGTGGTTTAACAAGGGTCTAGAAAGGTGGTGTCTGGGTTGGAGGTGGAGTTTGTGATTATACTGTGATTGACTTACAGTCCAGGTGTAAAGGGTTTCTGTTAGAGGTCAAGTAAGGAGGCTGAAAGGGATGTGTGTCTGGTGGTGGTTGTGTTTGGGTTAAACTAACAGGTCGTGGTGGTGTTGGGCCTGGTGGTGGTTGTGTTTGGGTTAAACTAACAGGTCGTGGTGTCTCAAGGTGTGTGGTGGTGTTGGGCCTGGTGGTGGTTGTGTTTGGGTTAAACTAACAGGTCGTGGTGTCTCAGGGTGTGTGGTGGTGTTGGGCCTGGTGGTGGTTGTGTTTGGGTTAAACTAACAGGTCGTGGTGTCTCAAGGTGTGTGGTGGTGTTGGGCCTGGTGGTGGTTGTGTTTGGGTTAAACTAACAGGTCGTGGTGTCTCAGGGTGTGTGGTGGTGTTGGGCCTGGTGGTGGTTGTGTTTGGGTTAAACTAACAGGTCGTGGTGGTGTTGGACCGGATGGTGGTTGTGTTTGGGTTAAACTAACAGGTTGTGGTGTCTCAGGGTGTGTGGTGGTGTTGGGCCTGGTGGTGGTTGTGTTTGGGTTAAACTAACAGGTCGTGGTGGTGTTGGACCGGATGGTGGTTGTGTTTGGGTTAAACTAACAGGCCGTGGTGTCTCAAGGTGTGTGGTGGTGGTGTGGTTGACTCACGGTCCAGCGTCCGGCACACAGGTTCTGCACGGCTCCGGCGGAGGCTTCCAGCACGGTGGGGTTCTTACTCTCCTTCAGCAGAGAGGTGTAGACACGCACCACCTCTGGCTGGAACAACAACTCATAACCTGGAGAGACACGGAGGGAGAGGTGTTAGAAACATGGAGACATCTCATCGTCTTCTCATTTTCACCTGCACTGTTGCTGCATTCAGAAATCTCAGACTTCAGTGAGTTCAGGAGAACTGGGAGCTGGGGGTCACTTTGAATGGTCATCCAGCTTGGAATAGAGCTCGGAATTTCAGAACTGAAGATCACTGACATGATTTGACCTCGTTTCCCAGTTGTCTTGAAAGCAGCATGATTGGGGAAAAAACTTCACAGGTGAAAACAATGTGATGGAAGCTCATTAGGCTGGCTTAGCTGTCGCCTGGTCACTTCTTTCAGATCAGTACAACAGATGAGTGGACAGGAGAAACATGCATATTCCAGTCTACATGATGCCACTTTATACTGTGTTACCTTTGGCAGGTGTAGTCCTCTTTGGAATGTCAATCATATCTGCTCCGTCTTCATTTCTCCCTGCAACAGAACATCAGAACACTGAGAAACAGACGCACAGAACACTCAATAAACCCCCCGCTACGGCGCTCCAGAACTCCCCCCGCCCACTACGGTGCTCTAGAACCCCCCGCCCGCTACGGTGCTCTAGAACCCTCTAACCGCTATGGTTCTCTAGAACCACACAGCTCTGTGAGCCACTGAAAAAAGCCGCTAGGTAGGAGCACACATTCTAACACAGACTCACACACACATGCTGCACACTGTCTCTTACACACATTGTCCTCTAGGAGACGGCAGAGAGCATGACAATGCATGCATAGAGTTAGGAGACTGACACATCATTAGCCAGTCCTAATTAATGCTCTACCCAGCAGACAAGCAGAGGTCAGAGCTTACCTTTAGAACACCAGTCATCTGTTCCACAGCAGAGAGGAGAGCAGAACGAGGGAGGATTAAATGATAGGAGGAGGAGAGAGGAAGATCATTTGAGTCAAGTCAGAACAGCAGCAGTGACCCAGCCACCAAGACACCTCCTCCCACCAAAGCACCAGCATAGATCAAATGTAAGATTAGAAACTATCGCAGCAAAAACACACACCAACATCCACGCCAGCACAATGACAAACCATCAACCACACACACCAACATCCACGCCAGCACAATGACAAACCATCAACCACACCCACCAACATCCACGCCAGCACAATGACAAACCATCAACAACACCCACCAACATCCACGCCAGCACAATGACAAACCATCAACCACACCCACCAACATCCACGCCAGCACAATGACAAACCATCAACAACACCCACCAACATCCACGCCAGCACAATGACAAACCATCAACCACACCCACCAACATCCACGCCAGCACAATGACAAACCATCAAAAACACACACCAACATCCACGCCAGCAACACACCAACATCCACGCCAGCACAATGACAAACCATCAACAACACACACCAACATCCACGCCAGCAACACACCAACATCCACGCCAGCACAATGACAAACCATCAACAACACACACCAACATCCACGCCAGCACAATGACAAACCATCAACAACACACACCAACATCCACGCCAGCAACACACCAACATCCACGCCAGCACAATGACAAACCATCAACAACACACACCAACATCCACGCCAGCACAATGACAAACCATCAACAACACACACCAACATCCACGCCAGCACAAAGACAAACCAGCAAAAACACACACCAACATCCACGCCAGCAACACACCAACATCCACGCCAGCACAATGACAAACCATCAACAACACACACCAACATCCACGCCAGCAACACACACCAACATCCACGCCAGCACAATGACAAACCATCAACAACACACACCAACATCCACGCCAGCACAATGACAAACCATCAACAACACACACCAACATCCACGCCAGCAACACACACCAACATCCACGCCATCATCAACACACACCAACATCCACGCCATCAACAACACACACCAACATCCACGCCAGCACAATGACAAACCATCAAAAACACACACCAACATCCACGCCAGCAACACACACCAACATCCACGCCAGCAACACACACCAACATCCACGCCAGCACAAAGACAAACCATCAAAAACACACACCAACATCCACGCCAGCACAATGACAAACCATCAACCACACACACCAACATCCACGCCAGCAACACACACCAACATCCACGCCAGCACAATGACAAACCATCAACAACACACACCAACATCCACGCCAGCAACACACCAACATCCACGCCAGCACAATGACAAACCATCAACAACACACACCAACATCCACGCCAGCACAATGACAAACCATCAACAACACACACCAACATCCACGCCAGCAACACACACCAACATCCACGCCAGCACAATGACAAACCATCAACAACACACACCAACATCCACGCCAGCAACACACACCAACATCCACGCCAGCACAAAGACAAACCAGCAAAAACACACACCAACATCCACGCCAGCAACACACCAACATCCACGCCAGCACAATGACAAACCATCAACAACACACACCAACATCCACGCCAGCAACACACACCAACATCCACGCCATCATCAACACACACCAACATCCACGCCATCAACAACACACACCAACATCCACGCCAGCACAATGACAAACCATCAAAAACACACACCAACATCCACGCCAGCACAAAGACAAACCATCAAAAACACACACCAACATCCACGCCAGCACAAAGACAAACCATCAAAAACACACACCAACATCCACGCCAGCAACACACACCAACATCCACGCCAGCAACACACACCAACATCCACGCCATCACAATGACAAACCATCAACAACACACACCAACATCCACGCCAGCAACACACCAACATCCACGCCAGCACAATGACAAACCATCAACAACACACACCAACATCCACGCCAGCACAATGACAAACCATCAACAACACACACCAACATCCACGCCAGCAACACACCAACATCCACGCCAGCACAATGACAAACCATCAACAACACACACCAACATCCACGCCAGCACAAAGACAAACCAGCAAAAACACACACCAACATCCACGCCAGCAACACACCAACATCCACGCCAGCACAATGACAAACCATCAACAACACACACCAACATCCACGCCAGCAACACACCAACATCCACGCCAGCACAATGACAAACCAGCAAAAACACACACCAACATCCACGCCAGCAACACACCAACATCCACGCCAGCACAATGACAAACCATCAACAACACACCAACATCCACGCCAGCACAATGACAAACCATCAACAACACACACCAACATCCACGCCAGCAACACACACCAACATCCACGCCAGCACAAAGACAAACCAGCAAAAACACACACCAACATCCACGCCAGCAACACACCAACATCCACGCCAGCACAATGACAAACCATCAACAACACACACCAACATCCACGCCAGCACAATGACAAACCATCAACAACACACACCAACATCCACGCCAGCAACACACACCAACATCCACGCCAGCACAATGACAAACCATCAACAACACACACCAACATCCACGCCAGCAACACACACCAACATCCACGCCAGCACAAAGACAAACCAGCAAAAACAAAATGTCTGTTCACAAATAGAGAAACAAATAATTTCCCTCAGACACACAGACATTAAGGAGTGAGACTGAACATTCTTTAGGATGGGGGTAAATAGCATTCAACATCCCAGGCCAACCACTGGTTCTCTGCTGTCTCTCTTCCCTGCTACACTGTCACTATACTGTGTACACACACTAAAGTCAACAATTGCATCACTCTCAATCTGCCTTCCTTCCACAGACAGATAATATAAACACTCTCTCACTCACACAGACAGACAGACACCCGCGCAAACACACACTGACCTTTGCCCCTGCGGGAGCTGAAGCGGTTGGTCTTTCCAGTGGAGGGGGCGGGGCCCTGGTTGAGGGACATGGCTTCCTGGTAGCGCTCAGCGCCCGGCACCTCCCGGTGAACCTAAGGTCAAGTCAAGTTTACAATCATATAGTATAATATTACTTATTTAAAGACATGCTGTGAAACTTTGGTGCCCACTCAGTATTTTCTTTACCCCTCTGGCTTTGGGCTGATGTGTCAACATGTTGTTCACACATTCAGAATCTAGAAGCAGAATTACTGTCTTAACTCAATTAGCCACGAAATCCCTAGTTTGAAAGCAACTTTTCCGGAACTATACTGTGCCATTCTCCCCCATTGTGGGTCAGCCCCCTAGCATTTCAAGTTCTAGCCAATGAGCTTCAGCCCCTCGCGATTTGAGTGACAGCTAACAAGATGCACACACAGCAGAGTGAGCGCTGAGGGACCACTTCTGGCTCGTGAGCACTACTTTCAGAGCTGTGAACAGTGTTGTCACCATGCTAAAAGGTCAACTTCCATACGGATACCAGGTTAAGTATCACAATACTCCATACAGTACTAAAACAATACCATGGCCAAAGTCACAGAATGGCACTTGAACCAGACAGATCTTCCAGTTTTATATTAAATGTTTTATTTTTGAATGTATGCGTTAATGAATGAATTATACAATCAATTTGACTTCATTTATTTTTACTAATCTAATTACATAACATCATGGTAATAATGTATTTGAACGGTAAATCTCTATTGATAAACTGGGCAAATCAAGATGTAGTCTAGGTGTATTCACATTACAGCTGAATGCATATTGAATAGCAGCGTGACCATGAATTGAGGTAGAGCTTTCTGGCTGATTTCATGGTGCTGCAGATGAAAAAAACGATCGTTTCCCTTCCATTTGGGACTTACTTTATTGTACTGATCAAAAACATTTGCATAGAAGAAGCCATCTGTTTATTTGATAACAGTGTCTCTCTTTAAGACCCATGACATTATTCACACACAGACAGTTCAAGGCTCGAGCAGATAGGACCTGGACTGGGACAGAGGAATAAAGGTTTAGGTCACAATCAGTGTTTCCTCAGAACAGGCCAGTGTTAGCCGCGGGGAAGTGGAACAGGCCAGTGTTAGCCGCGGGGAAGTGGAACAGGCCAGTGTTAGCCGCGGGGAAGTGGAACAGGCCAGTGTTAGCCGCGGGGAAGTGGAACAGGCCAGTGTTAGCCGCGGGGAAGTGGAACAGGCCAGTGTTAGCCGCGGGGAAGTGGAACAGGCCAGTGTTAGCCGCGGGGAAGTGGAACAGGCCAGTGTTAGCCGCGGGGAAGTGGAACAGGCCAGTGTTAGCCGCGGGGAAGTGGAACAGGCCAGTGTTAGCCACGGGGAAGTGGAACAGGCTAGTGTTAGCCACGGGGAAGTGGAACAGGCCAGTGTTAGCCGCGGGGAAGTGGAACAGGCCAGTGTTAGCCACGGGGAAGTGGAACAGGCTAGTGTTAGCCACGGGGAAGTGGAACAGGCTAGTGTTAGCCACGGGGAAGTGGAACAGGCTAGTGTTAGCCACGGGGAAGTGGAACAGGCTAGTGTTAGCCACGGGGAAGTGGAACAGGCTAGTGTTAGCCACGGGGAAGTGGAACAGGCCAGTGTTAGCCACGGGGAAGTGGAGTGGGCACCGTGCTCTCACGTCATAAGGGGACCTCGGCTGCGCTGATAAACTAACTTGATCCTCTCTCAATCAGTAGATGACACTCATTTGACAGAAGTACCTTTATCTAGGACCGAACCGTTTGTCATGTGCTGCTATCGGAAAAAGTACAGAAGTTTGGGTATACCATGCAACACTAAGAACTACTGGCTAAAAAGTCTACAGAAGTACCAGAGAATCTCTTTAAAGTACAATTCCAAAGGTCACAACATTACTAAAAAGGCAGGGTGAAACACTGTAGAAAGAAACAGAAAGGACAACAATATAAACTACAACAATACCTGATAGGACAGATTCCTCAGCAGACACATACTGTTCTCTATCAGCTGGAGACAAGACAGGGAGGGTGAGGGAGGGAGAGAGAGGGGGGGAGAGAGACAGGGGGGGAGGGAGAGAGAGAGAGAGGGAGAGAGGGAGAGAGAGAGAGAGAGAGGGGGAGGGAGCGAGAGAGGGGGGGAGAGAGAGAGAGAGAGAGGGGGCGAGAGAGAGAGGGGGGGCGAGAGAGAGGGGGGGATAAGACGAAGGAAAAGGAGAACAGGATTAAAATACATGCAGACACAATCAAAGTTCAGGATCACAAGATAAAACAGCAGTGTGTGTGGGCACACCTTGTTGTCCACGTCTTTCAGGTTGATCTGTGATTGGACAATGTACATGAGCGAGTCCACCAATCCTGTGCACTCTCTCAACTTCCTCCTGGCCTCACTGCGCTCTGAGCTCACGTTCCTGTTTTAGAGAGAGCGGTGGGAGGAGAGGTAGAGAAGGTGTGTGAGAAAAAACAAACAAGCAATACAGAAACAGAGGGGAAATGGGCAGAGACCAAGAGACAGAGAGAGAGAGAGACAGAGAGAGGGAGGAATGAGAGCGGCTACAATCAGTGGCCACATAAGGATTCCAGCACACAACCATTAGTAATAAAACACTGAGTGGCCCTATGTCAGTGTGTTGCAGAGACTGAAAGTCTGAAAGCGTGTGGTCACGTCCCAAAAAGCACCCTATTCTCTATGTGGTGCACTAATGTTAGTGATGGCCATATAGGGGATAGGGGGCCATTTAGGATGCAAGCCTGTGGTTGTTAAACTCCAGTCGAGTGAGGGGACAGTGAGATCGTAGATCAGGTTACTGGGCCAGTCATTGTGTTGTAGCCTGCCTTTAACAGAGACAGACACACCCACTGGGGAACACAGCACATTCCCACTCTGCCCTACCTTCTGGGAATTCCTCAGGCACACCTGTACAGACATGCACAAACACACACACACACTGCAAGACCAACACACAGCTACCAGTCACTAAATGGACGATACATTACTGTTTTATGGCTGGCTGACATCTTCAACACTGGTATTTATTTTACAATATCGTCTATCATGATATTTTGATACAGTGCCTAAGTTCAAATGAAAAGTTTGACAAATTGGACGACTTCACAGCCAGTTTGGTCCTAGCTGGGTTGAGTATCAAACCATCAGAATGGAAAAAGACCAATAAAATCATTAAGAATTAATATGTTGCAATTCTACGGTCGATGTTGAAGCATAAAACATATTTACAACTTTTATTATTCAGAAACTTTAAAATACCGTAAAAAATTAGAAACATATTGTGATATGATATTACGGCCATATCACCCTCCTCTTTTTCCTCCCACTGTTTTCTCTCTCTCCCTCCCTCCCTGTACCTCAGGCAGCCAGCTGTGTTGGTGAGGGACGTCTCCCACTCCAGGTGTCGTGGTTTGAGGTTCTCCTCTCCTCCTGCCTCGTTCCCTCTCTCCCAGCCCGAGTGAGCTACCATCACCTCGTCTGAGAGGGCGTGCAGGGCGTGGTCAACGATCTCCATCTTCACTGAGTCGTGAGACGACAAGTTCCACAGCGTGCCTGAGGAAGAGGGTGACGGATTATCATCATCACTACCACACACTACCGTCTCCCACTTACCGCAGTAGTACACTAGTAGTGACCACAGTAGTACACTAGTAGTAACCGCAGTAGTACACTAGTAACAACAGTAGTATTACCTGTGATAGTATCGGTCAGATCCTGGTCTCTGGTCTTCCTCAGCAGTCTGACCAGGGCCGGTACTCCATCACAGTTCTTGATGGCGATCTTATTGTCAGAGTCTCGTCCGTAAGAGATGTTTTTGAGCGCTCCGCAGGCGGCGTGGTGGACCTCCTTCTTAGGGTTGTCTAACATGGACACCAGGGATGGGATACCTTTCATACGACGGACATCTGTCTTCACCTGGAGGGGAGAGAGGAGAAGGAACGAGGAGAGGGAAGGGGGAGAGGGAAGGGGGAGAGAGTAGAGGGAGGGAAGGGGGAGAGAGGAGAGGGAGGGAGAGGGAAGGGGGAGAGAGGAGAGGGAGGGAAGGGGGAGAGAGGAGAGGGAGGGAAGGGGGAGAGAGGAGAGGGAGGGAAGGGGGAGAGAGGAGAGGGAGGGAAGGGGGAGAGAGGAGAGGGAACGAGGAGAGAGGAGAGGGAGGGAGAGGAGGGAAAGGGGAGAGGGAAGGGGGAGAGGGAAGGGGGAGAGAGGAGAGGGAGAGAGGAGAGGGAGGGAGGGAAGGGAAAGGGGGAGAGGAGAGGGAATGAGGGATGAGGTGTTGGTGGTTGTGTGTTGCTCTCATTCTGACATGAAAGACAGTAGCTAGGTAGCCTGCAGCATGGCTGTGTTTATGACTAGATAAAGGGTGCGTGGGTAATCAAATCTAATTTTATTCCTCACATGCTTCATAAACAACAAGTGTAGACTAACAGTGAAATGCTTACTTACGGGCCCTTCCCAACAATGCAGACAGAGAGAAAATAGAAAAAATGATAGAAAAGTAACACTTAATAACAAAAGTATATAAATACATAATGAGTAATGATAACATGGCTATATAAACAGGGTACCAGTATGGAGTCGATGTGCAGGGGTACGAGGTAATGGAGATAGATATGCAAGGGGCTTTAAGGCTGTGGGTGTGAAGGTTCTGTTTGTGTATATAAACTAAGTGTGTATAGATAAAGATATGACCTTGTCCTTCTTAAAGGTGAGCTGCTATAGGTGTATATATTACCTTGTGTGTACACACACACACACACACACACACACACACACACACGGCTTTAATACACACAAGTGAGTGAAGTGGGGGATGTTCTGCCCATGCAACCCAGATTGCTATGTCACTAGTAGTGTTTGTAGTTGAGTGAGTGACTGACCATGAGAGAGAAGTGGGGGATGTTCTGCCCATGCAACCCAGATTGCTATGTCACTAGTAGTGTCTGTAGTTGAGTGAGTGACTGACGATGAGAGAGAAGTGGGGGATGTTCTGCCCATGCAACCCAGATTACTATGTCACTAGTAGTGTTTGTAGTTGAGTGAGTGACTGACCATGAGAGAGAAGTGGGGGATGTTCTGCCCATGCAACCCAGATTGCTATGTCACTAGTAGTGTCTGTAGTTGAGTGAGTGACTGACGATGAGAGAGAAGTGGGGATGTATTTCCGTGTCAAATCAAATAAATGTTTATTCGTCACATGATTGGGGTAATGTCACGTCTACTCGCGCTCCTCCTCTCTGGCGCTCGTTGTCACCAGTGTAGTCATCATTACGCGCACCTGCGCTTCATGAGACTCACCTGGACTCCATGACCTTCCTGATGACCTCCCCTATCGGTCACTCCCTTGTGTTCCTTCCCCAGGCCTTATCGTTTCTGTTTATATGTCCCATGTCTGAATGCTACTCGTGTTCCTGGTTTGGTTCCCTGTCTGAATGCTACTCGTGTTCCTGGTTTGGTTCCCTGTCTGAACGCTACTCGTGTTCCTGGTTTGGTTCCATGTCTGAATGCTACTCGTGTTCCTGGTTTGGTTCCCTGTCTGAATGCTACTCGTGTTCCTGGTTTGGTTCCCTGTCTGAACGCTACTCGTGTTCCTGGTTTGGTCCCCTGTCTGAACGCTACTCGTGTTCCTGGTTTGGTTCCATGTCTGAATGCTACTCGTGTTCCTGGTTTGGTTCCCTGTCTGAACGCTACTCGTGTTCCTGGTTTGGTCCCCTGTCTGAACGCTACTCGTGTTCCTGGTTTGGTTCCCTGTCTGAACGCTACTCGTGTTCCTGGTTTGGTTCCCTGTCTGAACGCTACTCGTGTTCCTGGTTTTGTTCCATGTCTGAACGCTACTCGTGTTCCTGGTTTGGTTCCCTGTCTGAACGCTACTCGTGTTCCTGGTTTGGTTCCCTGTCTGAATGCTACTCGTGTTCCTGGTTTGGTTCCCTGTCTGAACGCTACTCGTGTTCCTGGTTTTGTTCCCTGTCTGAACGCTACTCGTGTTCCTGGTTTTGTTCCCTGTCTGAACGCTACTCGTGTTCCTGGTTTTGTTCCCTGTCTGAACGCTACTCGTGTTCCTGGTTTGGTTCCCTGTCTGAACGCTACTCGTGTTCCTGGTTTTGTTCCCTGTCTGAACACTACTCGTGTTCCTGGTTTTGTTCCCTGTCTGAACGCTACTCGTGTTCCTGGTTTGGTTCCCTGTCTGAATGCTACTCGTGTTCCTGGTTTTGTTCCCTGTCTGAATGCTACTCGTGTTCCTGGTTTTGTTCCCTGTCTGAACGCTACTCGTGTTCCTGGTTTGGTTCCCTGTCTGAATGCTACTCGTGTTCCTGGTTTGGTTCCCTGTCTGAATGCTACTCGTGTTCCTGGTTTGGTTCCCTGTCTGAATGCTACTCGTGTTCCTGGTTTGGTTCCCTGTCTGAATGCTACTCGTGTTCCTGGTTTTGTTCCCTGTCTGAATGCTACTCGTGTTCCTGGTTTGGTTCCCTGTCTGAACGCTACTCGTGTTCCTGGTTTTGTTCCCTGTCTGAACGCTACTCGTGTTCCTGGTTTGGTTCCCTGTCTGAATGCTACTCGTGTTCCTGGTTTTGTTCCCTGTCTGAACGCTACTCGTGTTCCTGGTTTTGTTCCCTGTCTGAACGCTACTCGTGTTCCTGGTTTTGTTCCCTGTCTGAACGCTACTCGTGTTCCTGGTTTTGTTCCCTGTCTGAACGCTACTCGTGTTCCTGGTTTGGTTCCCTGTCTGAACGCTACTCGTGTTCCTGGTTTTGTTCCCTGTCTGAACACTACTCGTGTTCCTGGTTTTGTTCCCTGTCTGAACGCTACTCGTGTTCCTGGTTTGGTTCCCTGTCTGAATGCTACTCGTGTTCCTGGTTTGGTTCCCTGTCTGAATGCTACTCGTGTTCCTGGTTTGGTTCCCTGTATGAACGCTACTCGTGTTCCTGGTTTGGTTCCATGTCTGAACGCTACTCGTGTTCCTGGTTTGGTCCCCTGTCTGAATGCTACTCGTGTTCCTGGTTTGGTTCCCTGTCTGAACGCTACTCGTGTTCCTGGTTTGGTTCCCTGTCTGAACGCTACTCGTGTTCCTGGTTTGGTTCCCTGTCTGAACGCTACTCGTGTTCCTGGTTTTGTTCCCTGTCTGAACGCTACTCGTGTTCCTGGTTTGGTTCCCTGTCTGAATGCTACTCGTGTTCCTGGTTTGGTTCCCTGTCTGAATGCTACTCGTGTTCCTGGTTTGGTTCCCTGTATGAACGCTACTCGTGTTCCTGGTTTGGTTCCATGTCTGAACGCTACTCGTGTTCCTGGTTTGGTCCCCTGTCTGAATGCTACTCGTGTTCCTGGTTTGGTTCCCTGTCTGAACGCTACTCGTGTTCCTGGTTTGGTTCCCTGTCTGAACGCTACTCGTGTTCCTGGTTTGGTTCCCTGTCTGAACGCTACTCGTGTTCCTGGTTTGGTTCCCTGTCTGAACGCTACTCGTGTTCCTGGTTTGGTTCCCTGTCTGAACGCTACTCGTGTTCCTGGTTTGGTTCCCTGTCTGAACGCTACTCGTGTTCCTGGTTTGGTTCCCTGTCTGAACGCTACTCGTGTTCCTGGTTTTGTTCCCTGTCTGAACGCTACTCGTGTTCCTGGTTTGGTTCCCTGTCTGAATGCTACTCGTGTTCCTGGTTTGGTTCCCTGTCTGAACGCTACTCGTGTTCCTGGTTTGGTTCCCTGTCTGAACGCTACTCGTGTTCCTGGTTTTGTTCCCTGTCTGAACGCTACTCGTGTTCCTGGTTTGGTTCCCTGTCTGAATGCTACTCGTGTTCCTGGTTTTGTTCCATGTCTGAACGCTACTCGTGTTCCTGGTTTTGTTCCCTGTTATTAAATTCACTCCCTGTACCTGCATCCTGATTATCAGCGTACAGGTTCCAGGTAAACAGCAGGTGTAGACTAAGTGACATGCTTACGGCCTTCCCAACAGTGCAGAGAGGGGGAAAGAGAAATAATACAAACTTGTGTTTATATTTGTCCAAGACAGGCTACATAAATACATGAAATGGCAGTCCATAGTTAACAAATATCTTAATATCAAACATGACCCATTTACAATTCTAGTAAAAGTGTGTGTGTTCACGCATGCATTTCAATGAGTGCAGGTTGTGTCCTTTGTGTGTGTTGATATTGGTTGTAAATGTATTGACTAGAGTAGATTATGACGATGACTGACTTAACTATTTATTGCTATTCGTCCTTTCTGATGAAAAACATTGAGTGCTCATTGTCAAGATCGCTGGTGCCATGGAAACCTCTGCAAGGAAACAGTCAGCTCAAAAAGGAGTGTGTAACCAACGTGGGAGAAGGCGTGTTTGCAGAAGAGCATGGTTTATATAGCTAGATACAGTGCCTTGCGAAAGTATTCAGCCACCTTGAACTTTGCAACCTTTTGCCACATTTCAGGCTTCAAACATAAAGATATAAAACTGTATTTTTTGTGAAGAATCAACAACAAGTGGGACACAATCATGAAGTGGAACGACATTTATTGGATATTTCAAACTTTTTTAACAACTCAAAAACTGAAAAATTGGGCGTGCAAAATTATTCAGCCCCCTTAAGTTAATACTTTGTAGCGCCACCTTTTGCTGCGATTACAGCTGTAAGTCGCTTGGGGTATGTCTCTATCAGTTTTGCACATCGAGAGACTGACATTTTTTCCCATTCCTCCTTGCAAAACAGCTCGAGCTCAGTGAGGTTGGATAGAGAGCATTTGTGAACAGCAGTTTTCAGTTCTTTCCACAGATTCTCGATTGGATTCAGGTCTAGACTTTGACTTGGCCATTCTAACACCTGGATATGTTTATTTTTGAAAAATTCCATTGTAGATTTTGCTTTATGTTTTGGATCATTGTCTTGTTGGAAGACAAATCTCCGTCCCAGTCTCAGGTCTTTTGCAGACTCCATCAGGTTTTCTTCCAGAATGGTCCTGTATTTGGCTCCATCCATCTTCCCATCAATTTTAACCATCTTCCCTGTCCCTGCTGAAGAAAAGCAGGCCCAAACCATGATGCTGCCACCACCATGTTTGACAGTGGAGATGGTGTGTTCAGGGTGATGAGCTGTGTTGCTTTTACGCCAAACATAACGTTTTGCATTGTTGCCAAAAAGTTCAATTTTGGTTTCATCTGACCAGAGCACCTTCTTCCACATGTTTGGTGTGTCTCCCAGGTGGCTTGTGGCAAACTTTAAACGACACTTTTTATGGATATCTTTAAGAAATGGCTTTCTTGCCACTCTTCCATAAAGGCCAGATTTGTGCAATATACGACTGATTGTTGTCCTATGGACAGAGTCTCCCACCTCAGCTGTAGATCTCTGCAGTTCATCCAGAGTGATCATGGGCCTCTTGGCTGCATCTCTGATCAGTCTTCTCCTTGTATGAGCTGAAAGTTTAGAGGGACGGCCAGGTCTTGGTAGATTTGCAGTGGTCTGATACTCCTTCCATTTCAATATTATCGCTTGCACAGTGCTCCTTGGGATGTTTAAAGCTTGGGAAATCTTTTTGTATCCAAATCCGGCTTTAAACTTCTTCACAACAGTATCTCGGACCTATCACAGTGCAGGTGCATTTATACTGAGACTTGATTACACACAGGTGGATTGTATTTAGCATCATTAGTCATTTAGGTCAACATTGGATCATTCAGAGATCCTCACTGAACTTCTGGAGAGAGTTTGCTGCACTGAAAGTAAAGGGGCTGAATAATTTTGCACGCCCAATTTTTCAGTTTTGGATTTGTTAAAAAAGTTTGAAATATCGTTCCACTTCATGATTGTGTCCCACTTGTTGTTGATTCTTCACAAAAAAATACAGTTTTATATCTTCATGTTTGAATCCTGAAATGTGGCAAAAGGTCGCAAAGTTCAAGGGGGCCGAATACTTTCGCAAGGCACTGTATATATATTACCTTGTCGTTCTTAAAGGTGAGGTGCTGCAGGTATATATATATATATTACCTTGTCGTTCTTAAAGGTGAGGTGCTGCAGGTATATATATATATATATATATATATTACCATGTCGTTCTTAAAGGTGAGGTGCTGCAGGTATATATATATATATATTACCTTGTCGTTCTTAAAGGTGAGGTGCTGCAGGTGTATATATATATTACCTTGTCGTTCTTAAAGGTGAGGTGCTGCAGGTATGCGGCAGCGTTGCTCTTGACGGGGTCCAGTCTGTAGTTGAGCATGGCGATGACCTCCGGCAGCTCAGGCTGTCTCCAGGAAGTGGCGGGGCCTTTCCTCAGGGTGCTGGCCAATCAGGTAAGAGAATATATACATCACATTCATCCAAAGCGACATACAGTAGTGCAGGCAAATTCCACATCTGGACCTTGAATCCAGTTCCACTGTTGAATATCATTCCTCCCTTCTAATCAGGGACTGACTTAGACCTGGGATCCCAGGTGGGTACAATTCATGATCAGGTAGAACAGAAAAACAGCAGTGGTCCAGACCAGTCCTAAAATACACTTTTTGGTCCACCAGCCACTGTGGCAGGTAGATTTAAAGATCTACCAGCCACTCAGTTTTTTTTTACCATCCAAAATATTTCCCCTAAAATTACACAAACAAAACAAAAATACAGATGCGCATGCTTTGTAATGTTTCTAAAACAATAAAATGTATTACTGTTAAGAAGTAATGTGGTATATTGTTTCATTTCATTTCCTTTTTTTGTGACCTGACACTTAACAAAAAATGATCCCCTGCCCCTTTAAGGACGGGAGGTTACCGTGGTAACGCGACTAGAGTCATGTTTGTCCTGTGAGTCTGACAAGCAGCAGGGTTGTCTTCTCTTCTCTAGCAGTTGAAACTCAAACATTGAAAAACAACCTAACGTGTGAGCAAAACAAATATAAATAGCCAGGAAACACAAGGACAAAGTCTTCAGTAGACTTCATCTTCAAGTAAATTAGACCAACTTTTATGCCTGTGCACAAAGCTTCTAAAAATGAATTGTTCACTCATCTCCTGACACTGTGCGAGGTGGGATAGGCTATAAGATTTCTAGTTCTTTGACTTTGTGTGATTCATTTACCAGCTGTGAAACAAAAACTGCAGAAATACTTAGAAAATAGCCACTGCAGCATTTAATCATACTTGACTATTTTTATTCACAGATGTGAATGAAATGCTGGCACTGTGGAGCCCTGGCCCCCACCAACATGGCTGGTGAAACACACATCTGACCCACATATGACAAAATGACCCGCGTTGGCAGGTGGTGGGTGTTCATTTTAAGCCCTGGTCTGGACCTGCAGGCTTGGATGTGAATACCCCTGATATATCTACAATACGACACCAAGGAGTCTCACCTGTCCAAGGAGGCCATGCTACCCCTCTCTCCCTGGGCCAGGGGTGCACCTCCCCAGTAGTACATGTCCCCTGCTCCACTCATGTCTCCGTCCAGAGTCCCTTCATAGCTCCTGGGAGGGGAGAGAAGAGGTAAGGGGTTAGTCGGGAGCGGACACTAGACTGGTAGGGGTTAGTAGGGAGTGGACACTACACTGGTAGGGGTTAGTAGGGAGTGGACACTAGACTGGTAGGGGTTAGTAGGGAGTGGACACTAGACTGGTAGGGGTTAGTAGGGAGTGGACACTACACTGGTAGGGGTTAGTAGGGAGTGGACACAACACTGGTAGGGGTTAGTAGGGAGTGGACACAACACTGGTAGGGGTTAGTAGGGAGTGGACACTACACTGGTAGGGGTTAGTAGGGAGTGGACACTACACTGGTAGGGGTTAGTAGGGAGTGGACACTACACTGGTAGGGGTTAGTAGGGAGTGGACACTACACTGGTAGGGGTTAGTAGGGAGTGGACACTACACTGGTAGCGGTTAGTAGGGAGCGGACACTACACTGGTAGGGGTTAGTAGGGAGCGGACACTACACTGGTAGGGGTTAGTAGGGAGCGGACACTACACTGGTAGGGGTTAGTAGGGAGCGGACACTACACTGGTAGGGGTTAGTAGGGAGCGGACACTACACTGGTAGGGGTTAGTAGGGAGTGGACACTACACTGGTAGGGGTTAGTAGGGAGTGGACACTACACTGGTAGGGGTTAGTAGGGAGTGGACACTACACTGGTAGGGGTTAGTAGGGAGTGGACACTACACTGGTAGGGGTTAGTAGGGAGTGGACACTACACTGGTAGGGGTTAGTAGGGAGCGGACACTACACTGGTAGGGGTTAGTAGGGAGTGGACACTACACTGGTAGGGGTTAATAGGGAGTGGACACTACACTGGTAGGGGTTAGTAGGGAGTGGACACTACACTGGTAGGGGTTAGTAGGGAGTGGACACTACACTGGTAGGGGTTAGTAGGGAGTGGACACTACACTGGTAGGGGTTAGTAGGGAGTGGACACTACACTGGTAGGGGTTAGTAGGGAGTGGACACTACACTGGTAGGGGTTAGTGGGGAGAGGACACTACACTGGTAGGGGTTAGTAGGGAGTGGACACTACGCTGACTGAATAAACAACCAGGGATACAGAGAAGGAGACCAGACATTACAACACACACTCCCTCCACACACACTGGGACATGTACCCTGTCCTGCGGGGCGGTCCGTGGTTGAAGGCTTGTTGGTTGCGTGGTACTGTTCCGTAGTGGATGGCCGGTCCCATGCCGTAGTCTGCCTCGTCATATCCCAGACTCCTCTGGTCATCCTCCAGACCGTACGGCTCTGGGACAAACCTCGGCATCCCAGACAGCTCCAACGCACTGCCCATACGACCCACCTGACCAATTCATTATCATCACGTCAACACACATTCTGCAGTGCTGACAGCTCCAACACACTGCCCATACGACCCACTTTATTTAACACACACGCCATACGTCCCACCTGTGGCTGTGCTGCGTATGGGTCCAGCTGGTTCCTGCTGATGGCTCTGTATCCTGAGTCCAGGGTCCGGTACCCATCAGCTGGCCTGGAGGGGAGAAGTAGAGAGGAGAGGAGGGAGAAAGGAGAGGATATACCCGTTGTCTCCCAACTCTACGTCTATGGATAAAGAGACAACAGATCCACCTGTCCTACCTGTAGCGGTCGTCCATGCGTGCTCCCCTGCTCAGGCTGGCGTAGGTCTCCCCTATGGAGGGAGGGGCCTGGCGGTAGTCCTCGTACCCTCCCGGGGGTCCGTAGTGGTAGTTTCGGGGCACAGTGTTGGTGGGGTAGTCCATGGGAGGACCTGGCTGTCTGTAGACCCGCTCCATGGGGGTGGTGTAACCCCCTACACCTGTCATAGACCCCCCTCCATCCAGGGAGAGGTTGTCAGACACAGAGGGGATGACTGTACGAGTCATGGTAGTCTTCACTACCTTCTTTACCTGGGGAGAGGGGGGAGGAGAAACAGATTCAACTAGGTTAGTGTCAGACATGGAGGAGATGACCGTACGAGGAGTCAGGGGAGAGAGGGGTTAGTGTCAGACACGGAGGAGATAACCGTACGAGGAGTCAGGGGAGAAAGGTTAGTGTCAGACAAGGAGGAGATGACATGAGTCAGAGGAGAGAGGTTAGTGTCAGACACGGAGGAGATGACATGAGTCAGAGGAGAGAGGTTAGTGTCAGACACAGAGGAGGTGACATGAGTCAGGGGAGAGAGAGGGTAAAGGTAGTACCGTAGTTTCTGTGCGGCGCGTGGTGCCATCTTCGCTGGTTTCCACGGAGATGACGGGGGGCACCTCGTGCGGGTCCTCCTCCACGGTAACCGTCTCCTGGACGACTTGACCAGGCTCCATCCTGTACTGAAGAACGGAGACAGACACCGTTACACCCACACAATATAAACACACATACACAGATAAATGCACACTCGCAAACTTAATTAACACAGGCAAAAATGTCACACACACAGATACATAGACAGTCACACAACTGACAAAGAGGAAGACATATTCCGGTACACACACACACAGCTTACATGTGTCCCGTTGACGTATCCCTCGTTCAGTGTGAGCCTCTCTATGTCCGCATCACAAGAAACACGCCCATTCTGTAGAGCGGAGGGGAAGACAGGAGTAGTTTACACAAGAGGACAGAGTGTGTGTGTGTGTGTGTGTCAACCGCAGGGCCAGTGGCCAGGGAGGAACAGAGTTATTCCAAACATTCAGAGGAGCAGGTTAACGCAGGACACAGAGAGAATGTCATGACATCAGAGCCCTAGGCTCCTTTCACACACACACAGGCACCACCACATCCCATTCATTCAACCCCAGACAACAGGCACCACCACATCCCATTCAGTCAACCCCAGACAACAGGCACCACCACATCCCATTCAGTCAACCCCAGACAACAGGCACCACCACATCCCATTCATTCAACCCCAGACAACAGGCACCACCACATCCCATTCATTCAACCCCAGACAACAGGCACCACCACATCCCATTCATTCAACCCCAGACAACAGGCACCACCACATCCCATTCATTCAACCCCAGACAACAGGCAACACATCCCATTCAATCAACCCCAGACATTAAGCAGAAATACAGTAAGTACAAAGTAGACAAACAATAAAACAATTGATGAAGCGAATGAAAAAAACAAATGAAGGACAGAATGGGTGAGACATGGAGGATGAGGAGAGACCGGTTCAGAGCATCACTGCTGCCAGCAAGACAGGAAGAGCCTCAGAGAGCAGGGTGTGTGAGAACCTGTCAGTGGGTTGTCAGTTGGCTGTGTGTGTGTGTGTGTGTGTCTCAGTGGGGTTCTCAGTGTGTGTGTGTGTGCCTGTCAGCTCTGTAAACAGGGTGAAGACCAGGCACATTCCAACCCTGTCTGTTCTCCAGAGATACAACACTGACTGACCAGACCAACCCTGAGAGAGGAGACTACGTGTTTACCGTGTAGTGTGTTCATAAAATGCCTGAGGGTGGGAAAATGACACACCTCAGTGTGTTTGCTTACCAGACAGTGTGTGTGTGTGTGTGTGTGTGTGTGTGTGTGTGTGTGTGTGTGTGTGTGTGTGCTCGCAAGTAATCTAAAGCTATGCGGTCACTACGTCCAGACAGGGAAGCCTGACACAGTCAGACACTAAGCAGGAAGTGGACATGGTAAACAGTAACCTAGACCAGGTATTGGACAAAACCCACCCGGTTTATGAACCAAGCGGGCAGCAGTATACTATTTGTAAACAATAAAGTGTATTTTTCCTCCTCTGTTCTCCCTTCTGCTCAGTGTACACATGCTGCTCCTCCTTCAGAAAAGCACCAAAAATGACATTCAGTAGCCTCTAGCAATGCTTGTATAACGTTGAGCTGGATTTGCTCGTCTTTGCAATTGTGTTCATTTTCACACGTTAGCATTTAGCTAACAGCTAACATCTGGTCAGTGTTGTATTCTCAGACTAAATACTGCAATTCTACTGTCTGAACGATCTGTAATATTCTGACCACAGGATCAGCCATGGATTGGGATCATTAACACTGAAAATACGGTATAATGTTTTATCACATATGAGCCTTAGGAATGTCTTCTAGTCAGGTTTATAATATGACATTTCTCTCCAGCCTATATGAGAATTTCACATGTCAACACCGAACGGCCACAAAAACAATTGTACCACAAGTCTGCTGCAATGCGTAACTGCAAAGACAACCAGATGTGGCAGCAGGCTACCTTCACATGACATGCACATCCACAGAGATGACCTGGGGGTACCAGGCTACCTTCACATGACATGCACATCCACAGAGATGACCTGGGGGGGTACCAGGCTACCTTCACATGACATGCACATCCACAGAGATGACCTGGGGGTACCAGGCTACATTCACATGACATGCACATCCACAGAGATGACCTGGGGGTACCAGGCTACCTTCACATGACATGCACATCCACAGAGATGACCTGGGGGTACCAGGCTACCTTCACATGACATGCACATCCACAGAGATGACCTGGGGGGTACCAGGCTACCTTCACATGACATGCACATCCACAGAGATGACCTGGGGGTACCAGGCTACCTTCACATGACATGCACATCCACAGAGATGACCTGGGGGTACCAGGCTACCTTCACATGACATGCACATCCACAGAGATGACCTGGGGGGTACCAGGCTACCTTCACATGACATGCACATCCACAGAGATGACCTGGGGGGTA
The DNA here is from genome assembly GCF_013265735.2 of Oncorhynchus mykiss. Lineage (NCBI taxonomy): Eukaryota > Metazoa > Chordata > Actinopteri > Salmoniformes > Salmonidae > Oncorhynchus > Oncorhynchus mykiss. The sequence goes on from NC_048574.1 coordinate 78,017,319, forward strand.
CCAGGCTACCTTCACATGACATGCACATCCACAGAGATGACCTGGGGGGTACCAGGCTACCTTCATATGACATGCACATCCACAGAGATGACCTGGGGGTACCAGGCTACCTTCACATGACATGCACATCCACAGAGATGACCTGGGGGTACCAGGCTACCTTCACATGACATGCACATCCACAGAGATGACCTGGGGGTACCAGGCTACCTTCACATGACATGCACATCCACAGAGATGACCTGGGGGTACCAGGCTACCTTCACATGACATGCACATCCACAGAGATGACCTGGGGGGGGTACCAGGTTACCTTCACATGACATGCACATCCACAGAGATGACCTGGGGGGTACCAGGCTACCTTCACATGACATGCACATCCACAGAGATGACCTGGGGGGGGTACCAGGCTACCTTCACATGACATGCACATCCACAGAGATGACCTGGGGGGTACCAGGCTACCTTCACATGACATGCACATCCACAGAGATGACCTGGGGGGTACCAGGCTACCTTCACATGACATGCACATCCACAGAGATGACCTGGGGGGGGGTACCAGGCTACCTTCACATGACATGCACATCCACAGAGATGACCTGGGGGTACCAGGCTACCTTCACATGACATGCACATCCACAGAGTTGTAACCAATGATGGCTACAGGAAGGGTTGACCAATGATGGCTACAGGGAGGGTTGACCAATGATGGCTACAGGGAGGGTTGACCAATGATGGCTACAGGAAGGGTTGACCAATGATGGCTACAGGAAGGGTTGACCAATGATGGAACGAGACAGGACGACGGTTGGGGTGAGGCAATGGGTGATACCATGGGGGCTAGGATTGCACAATTCTGTGAACTTCATGCAAAATTCCACAGGTTTTCCGGAAATCCTCCAATTTCCTGCTTATTCCCTCCTGGAAGATATCGGAATGTTGCAACCCTAACGGCAGCTATGGAGGTGACGGCATGGATAGTTACAAGGACGGTTGAATGGTGATGAAACGAGGACGAAGTGATGGAATGGGTGATACCATGATGGCTATGGGGGTGATGGATGATCCCATGAATGCTATGGGGGTGATGGGTGATCCCATGGGGGCGAGGGCTTTACCTGTAGATTGGGGGGAGGGCGTGGGAGGGTGCCTCCGCACCTCCTCTCCTCCTCCAGAGCGCGAGTCAGACGCTCAAACTGACGCTCCTGCTCCCGCACGGAGGCCAGGAGAGAGGCTGCACTCTCACACTGCTCCATTCACACTGAGTAGAGAGGACAGGACAGGGTTCAACCACATAGCACCACACTGAGTAGAGAGGACAGGACAGGGTTCAACCACATAGCACCACACGGAGTAGAGGACAGGACAGGGTTCAACCACCTAGCACCACAGAGTAGAGGACAGGGTTCAACCACCTAGCACCACACGGAGTAGAAGACAGGACAGGGTTCAACCACCTAGCACCACACTGAGTAGAGGGGACAGGACAGGGTTCAACCACCTAGCCCCACACTGAGTAGAGAGGACAGGGTTAAATCACCTAGCACCACACAAAGAGGGAGGACAGAGTTAACCTGACACACACAGAATAAACCGTTTTTAAACCACATTCCATACTCCGTTATATTCACACACAGAGACACTGAGACAGAGAGACAGTTAACCCACAAACACACATTACAGTGATGCTGTACAGAGAAGCAGCAGGGCGACAGGATGCTAATCACCTCCACACTTAGAGATGAACAGCATGAGAGAGAGGGGAGGACGAGAAGGAGAGAGAGGGAGGATAGGAGGGAGGTTGAGGAGATACAGGAAAGAGAAGAGGAGGAAGAGGGAGAAGCAGAAGGAAATAAGTTGAGTTACAATAGGAGTGTGATGACTGGGGGGGAGAATCACATGTTCTTAGGGAAGGGCTGTGGCAGGTGGTGCTCGTTAGCACCTCTCGTCTTCCACAGAGGCAGGTGAGAGCGAGATAAAGAGAGGAGAGAATGAGAAACGGAGCGAGAGAGCACCACAGGTTCTAGAAGTCTATTTCTGGGCCCAGAGTTTACACCCATCAGCTCCTGGCTGAGCCCAAAACAGAACCAGAAACTAGAACGACAGTAAAAGACAGAACAGACCTTAAAGACACTGTGTTACATTCACAGTATGGAGGTTGAAATAACACTGTGAAAATCATAATGCCCTTTTAGTGTAAGAGCTGTTAGAAAAGACTGCCTGGCACTTCAGCCTGTTTTGGTGGGATGGAGTTTGTTAATAGACCAATAAAAAAAACTCATTTTGAGTTTCCCCACTCAGACCACTCCCAGGCAGCCCCACTCCCAGGCAGCCCCACTCCCAGGCAGCCCCACTCCCAGGCAGCCCCACTCCCAGGCAGCCCCACTCCCAGGCAGCCCCACTCCCAGGCAGCCCCACTCCCAGGCAGCCCCACTCCCAGGCAGCCCCACTCCCAGGCAGCCCCACTCCCAGGCAGCCCCACTCAGACCACTCAGACCACTCCCAGGCAGCCCCACTCCCAGGCAGCCCCACTCCCAGGCAGCCCCACTCCCAGGCAGCCCCACTCAGACCACTCCCAGGCAGCCCCACTCCCAGGCAGCCCCACTCCCAGGCAGCCCCACTCCCAGGCAGCCCCACTCAGACCACTCAGACCACTCCCAGGCAGCCCCACTCCCAGGCAGCCCCACTCCCAGGCAGCCCCACTCCCAGGCAGCCCCACTCAGACCACTCAGACCACTCCCAGGCAGCCCCACTCCCAGGCAGCCCCACTCCCAGGCAGCCCCACTCAGACCACTCAGACCACTCCTAGGCAGCCCCACTCCCAGGCAGCCCCACTCAGACCACTCAGACCACTCCCAGGCAGCCCCACTCCCAGGCAGCCCCACTCCCAGGCAGCCCCACTCCCAGGCAGCCCCACTCCCAGGCAGCCCCACTCCCAGGCAGCCCCACTCAGACCACTCAGACCACTCCCAGGCAGCCCCACTCCCAGGCAGCCCTAGCTACATTCTTGCATGAGAAATTACTCTTCGCTAACAAGCTATTTTTTTTGTGTTTGACCATTTCAATGGAAAATAATCACAGCAAGGTACTTAATTGTTACCCACAAATGATTTAATATTGAGAAAAACAGCTGCATTGGACCTTTAAACAACATGTCGAGGAACCAAACGTAGCTAGAGGATTCAGAACAGGAAACTTGGCCTAACTGAACCAAACGTAGCTAGAGGATTCAGAACAGGAAACTTACTGAACCAAACGTAGCTAGAGGATTCAGAACAGGAAACTTACTGAACCAAACGTAGCTAGAGGATTCAGAACAGGAAACTTACTGAACCAAACGTAGCTAGAGGATTCAGAACAGGAAACTTGGCCTAACTGAACCAAACGTAGCTAGAGGATTCAGAACAGGAAACTTACTGAACCAAACGTAGCTAGAGGATTCAGAACAGGAAACTTACTGAACTAAACGTAGCTAGAGGATTCAGAACAGGAAACTTACTGAACCAAACGTAGCTAGAGGATTCAGAACAGGAAACTTACTGAACCAAACATAACTAGAGGATTCAGAACAGGAAACTTGGCCTAACTGAACCAAACGTAGCTAGAGGATTCAGAACAGGAAACTTACTGAACCAAACGTAGCTAGAGGATTCAGAACAGGAAACTTGGCCTAACTGAACCAAACGTAGCTAGAGGATTCAGAACAGGAAACGTACTGAACTAAACGTAGCTAGAGGATTCAGAACAGGAAACTTACTGAACTAAACGTAGCTAGAGGATTCAGAACAGGAAACTTACTGAACCAAACGTAGCTAGAGGATTCAGAACAGGAAACTTGGCCTAACTGAACCAAACATAAACCGACAGAGATTAACTTCCTGGTCAAGTCTTGGGAAAATCTTTTTTTTTTAAATAATTAAAAAGGAAAAGGAATGGGGGTCTGAAATAATTTCACTACTCAAATAGTATCATGAATCTGTCAGATATCCGGATAGTCAAAATACCTATTTTTAACCTGAGCTCTTCTGCACGAGGGAGGCTGGCACGCTATTGCTGCCGCTGCGGATGGGCCGGTTAGTAACGTAGGAGAAGGGAGCGAGCAGACGGAGGAAGAGGAGAGACCAAGGCAACTCAGCTACAGCCAAGACGAGCCAACTGGTAGCAGTCACAATGTTATTCATCATCATACAACGTATCATCATAGAAGTCCCTGTCTTGGATAGAGTAGCCTAGAGAAGAGCCAGCTTTACACCGTCTTGGATAGAGTAGCCTAGAGAAGAGCCAGCTTTACACCGTCTTGGATAGAGTAGCCTCGAGAAGAGCCAGCTTTACACCGTCTTGGATAGAGTAGCCTCGAGAAGAGCCAGCTTTACACCGTCTTGGATAGAGTAGCCTCGAGAAGAGCCAGCTTTACACCGTCTTGGATAGAGTAGCCTCGAGAAGAGCCAGCTTTACACAGTCTTGGATAGAGTAGCCTCGAGAAGAGCCAGCTTTACACCGTCTTGGATAGAGTAGCCTCGAGAAGAGCCAGCTTTACACCGTCTTGGATAGAGTAGCCTCGAGAAGAGCCAGCTTTACACCGTCTTGGATAGAGTAGCCTCGAGAAGAGCCAGCTTTACACCGTCTTGGATAGAGTAGCCTCGAGAAGAGCCAGCTTTACACTGTCTTGGATAGAGTAGCCTCGAGAAGAGCCAGCTTTACACCGTCTTGGATAGAGTAGCCTCGAGAAGAGCCAGCTTTACACCGTCTTGGATAGAGTAGCCTCGAGAAGAGCCAGCTTTACACTGTCTTGGATAGAGTAGCCTAGAGAAGAGCCAGCTTTGCACCGACTATACAAAACATTAGGAACACATAATAGAGTTGACCCCCCCCCCCACCACATACACAATCCATGTCTCAAGGCTTCTTTAACCTGTCTCCTCCCCTTCATCTACACTGACTGTATCAGATTTAACAAGTGACATCAATAAGGGGATCATCACTTTCGCCTGGATTCACCTGGTCAGTTTGTCATGAAAGAGGTGTTCTTAATGTTTGGTACACTCGGTGTAGACAGCTAGGCTAATGCTGCGGCCACATGCTGCACTTTCACCCCAAACCCCATTCAGATAAAACAGCCTACCTGCTGGTTGCTGGTCGTAGCTTTCTCCCTCTCATTTGGCTAACTTTTCAATTGGGTCATTTTATTCCATCTAGCGTTGCATTAGTGAATTTTCGTTCCACATTGAGCCTCTTTGATTGGCCAACACAAACAACAAGCTACACAGTGAAGGCTACCGGTCAACTACCAGTCTGTGGCGTCATAAAAACTACCCCAAAAAAGTTTGTTTAATTAAACTAAGAATTTGAAATGTCATGGTATATTCTTGTATGTAACAATGTCACATGGATGTTAAAATGTAAATCAGAAAAAAAAATTGTTCATGTTAAAATAGCCCCCCCCAAAAAACTCAAAATGTCATACTCACAAAAGTATTTCAATCCTAACGTCCGTTTGGCTATTGGAATAACCGTTCACATACCTAGTTCAAAACATAACCACATTAGCCTACATGGAATCAGATCCTTCTTGAGCTGTAGTCATACCGGAGGACCAGCCATCCAAATCATTTCCCCCCTTCAAACCTGTCTCCAGTCAGCCACTGGCCGGATTCATTACTGTACAGTAGCAACCCCCCACCCAGTCTGCAGCTGTCTGTGGTGAGTGGATGAACAAAAAGAAGTGTATTACAGTAGGTCTGGTATCTGGTCATGGTGACATGAGATTTATCCTTGAAAACTAAAAACAGAACATCAAGTTTCAGTGAACTTGCTTAATCTCTTCACCCTCCCCTTCTCTTTCCGCTTGACACAAACTGTCTCTCCCCCCCTCTCTCTCTCTCTCTCTCCCTCTCACACACACCTCCGTCACACATTCCAACGGGAGTTCTGGCATGTCACATCCTGCCTCAGCTGTTCAGGTTGTGTTTGTGGCTAATCCTTCACTTTTTTCATTTATCCACTCATCTGTCCCTCTCTCTCTTTCTACCTCTCCCTCTCAGCCCTGGAGTGGTTACAAGGGCAAGGGGCCTTTCTTTCCATTCCTCTAATGATTTCACATCTCTAATCAAATGTTATTAGTCACGTACACATGTTTTGCTGATGTTATCGAGGGTGCAGCGAAATGCTTATCACCGACAGTGCAATAATACAGAACAAAACGCACTAATCCAAACAATAAGAAATATAAGAACTAGAAAGAATGATAAAAGTTGGCCTCATTTATCAGCAAACATATTTTCCAGGTACCTCTAAAGCAGCCTAACGCATTTTAAATTGGGCTCATGGGTTTACACTGACAGGGACAAAACACACTTCACAAGACAGGTTCAGATGGGAAGCCGGGTAGCCTTGTACCACATACAGGCCTCAGATGTCCCAGTGGCATCGACGACCCCCTGGTGTGGCCGCAACGCCAGCCGGGTAGCCTTGTACCACATACAGGCCTCAGATGTCCCAGGGGCATCGACGACCCCCTGGTGTGGCCGCAACGCCCCCGAAAATCCACGCCTTGCAGCCAGTGTCCGTTGTGCCCTTGAGCTGAATATAATCATTATAATTCCCTTCTCCCGGCTGCCAGCCACCGTGCTCCAAAGCACCTCTCACTCACATGGCTCTCTCAGATATCTCAATTGTTATTAGCCAACGCCAGTCTCGTGACGGGGTCCTTCTCCCAGACATCTCAGCTCTGAAGTAGGCTGGGAGTGAAGAAGGACATGTCAGGGATGCTACGGTGTTCCTCCTTCTCACAGGCATCTCAGCTCTGAAGTAGGCTAGGAGTGAAGGAGGACACATCAGGGATGCCACGTTGTTCCTCCTCCTCCTTCTCCCATTCTGAGGATGTAGAACCACTGTCCACATTCACTTTCATCAGACATCAAGATGAGTAACAAACAGCAAAAGCACTAGCCTGTCAATTTACTATCCCCCATAGTCCAAAAAGTTGACCTATTCTATTGGTCATATTGGGATATTTATTTCTCGCACAGAATGACAGACAGATAGCCTAATAAGTTATTTACTCACATTATACGTTCCAAATTCCAATTAGTGGGAAAACACCGTTCTCCAAAGCACACCGAATAGTTTATGACAGAGATGAAAATATCCTTTAAAAATTAAGAGGGAAGATCTAAAGATGCAACAGTTAGCATTGTTTGTTAAAAAGATTGGCTGCTGGATAATGAAAGTTGAGAACATGAGAAATACTAATATCACATGTACAGAAGTATTCAGAACCTTTAATCCATACTTATAGTTACAGCACCTTTGGCAGTGATTACAGCATTGAGTTTTCTTGGGTAGGACGCCTCAAGCTTAGCACACCTGTATTTGGGGAATTTCTCCCATTCTTCTCTGCAGATACTCAAGCTCTGTCAGGGTGGATGGGGAGCATTGCGGCACAGCTTTTTTCAGGTCTCTTCAGACATTTTCAATCAGATTCATGTCTGGGCCACTTCACAACATTGCTGCATAAATATTGACTCCAGAGATGTTTGATCAGGTTCAAGTCCAGGCTCTGGCTGGGCCACTCAGGGACATTCAAAGACTTGTCCCTAAGCCACTCCTGCGTCGTCTTGGCTGTGTGCTTAGAGTTGTTGTACTGTTGGAAGGTGAACCTTCACCCCAGGCTGAGGTCCTGAGCGCTCTGGAGCAGGTTTTCATCAAGGATCTCTGTACTTTGCTCCGTTCAGGTTTCCCTCGATCCTGACTAGTCTCCGTGCTGCTGAAAAACATCCCCACAGCATGATGATGCCACCGCCATGCTTCATCATAGGGATGGTACCAGGTTTCCTCCAGAAGTGACGCTTGGCATTCAGGTCAAAGAGTTGGAATCTTGGTTTCATCAGACCAGAGAATCTTGTTTCTCATGGTCTGAGAAACGCCAAGCAGGCTGTCATGTGCCTTTTACTGAGGAGTGGCTTCCGTCTGGCCACTCTACCATAGAGGCCTGACTGGTGGAGTGCTGTAGAGATGGTTGTCCTTCTGGAAGGTTTTCCCATCTGCACAGAGGAACTCTGGAGCTCTGTCAGAGTGACCATCAGGTTCTTGGTCACCTTGCTGACCAAGGCCATTCTCCCCTAATTGTTCAGTTTGGCTGGGTGTCCAACTGAAGGAAGAGTCTTGGTGGTTCCAAACTTCTTCCATTTAAGAATGATGGAGGCCAATATGTTCTTGGGGACCTCCAATGCTGCAGAAATGTTTTGGTACCCTTCCCCCAGATCTGTGCCTCGATACAATCCTGTTGTCTCGGCGCTCTATGGACAATTCCTTTGACTTCCATGGGTTGGTTTTTGCTCTGACATGCACTGTCAACTATCGGACCTTATATAGACAGGTGTGTGCCTTTCCAAATCATGTCCAATCAATTGAATTTACCACAAGTGGACTCCAATCACGTTGAAGAAACATCTCAAGGATGATCAATGGAAACAGGATACACCTGAGCTCAATTTCAAGTCTCAGAGCAAAGGGTCTGAATACTTATGTAAATAATGTATTTCTGTATTATATATTTTGTTGTTGTTGCAAAACTGTCTAAAAACCAGTTTTCACTTTGTCATTATGGGGTATTGTGTGTAGGTTGCTGAGGAATGTTTTTATTTAATACCTTTTAGAATAAGGCTGTAACGTAACAACGTGTGTGTGTATGTATGTAGAGTGAACAAAAACGCAACATAAAATGTTGGTCCCATGTTTCATAAGCTGAAATAAAAAGACAACAGAAATCTTCCATAAGCACAAAAAGCTTATTTCTCAAAAGAAATGTACATCTCTGTTAGTGAACATTTCTACTTTGCCAAAATAATCCATCCACCTGACAGGTGTCGCATATCAAGAAGCTGATTAAACAGCATGATCATTACACAGGTGCACCTTGTGCTGGGGGCACTAAAAGGCCGCTAAAATGTGCAGTTTTGTCACAACACATTGCCACAGATATCTCAGGTTTTGAGGGAGTGTGCAATTGGTATGCTAACTGTCCATCAGAGCTGTTTCCAGAGAATGTAATGTTCATGACACAAACTATTTGCACCCCGCTTGTTGGAGGAGAGAAAATGTTGCTGGTTTAAAGCTTATTTTCTGCAATTATTCACATTTTGTCATTGGGTGCAGAGAACATTGTTATATAGCTCATTTTCTTGCAATTCTATACATTTTGCCATGTCTAATGTCTATTCATGTGATATTTGAGTGACTCAAAAATCTATGTGCTAAAAAACAGATGACATGGACTAGTTATAAATAGCTCTTTAAGGTATACAATGACTGACATGACCTGATGATGTACTACCCAATATCGAAATTTCACCTTGTGCATTCTACTATTACAACTTTTAAGAGTAAGTTGGAAGACTGAATGAGTTTCTTTAAAAAAAACACTGCCCTGGCAGATGGCCTTGGTGCCCTGGCAGAGTGAACACCTTTTGAAGCCAAATGGGCATGCCCCTAAAATCATGTGCCAGATTTCTAGGATTCTAGGGCTGCGTTCAGACAGGCAGACCAATTCTGATGTTTTTCCCACTAATTGGTCTTTTGACCAATCACATCCGATCATTTCAGAGCTGATCTGATTGGTCAAAGGAACAATTATTGGAGAAAAAAAATCAGAATTGGGCTGCCTGCCTAAACACAGCCTTAGACTGTGTTGTGGGACACAGAGACAGCAGCTGTTCAGAGACCGGAGGTGAGACACCAGTGATATGAGGCTCTGTCATCCTCAATGTGCTGCATGTAATTTTGACCTCACTCAGCATGCCAGGTAGGGTTCTAGGATATTTATATCAGCTGTTGAAAGAGACTGAAGGTGACCAGTTGGCTAGGATTCGAGGTTCTTTCTAGACTATCAGCTGTTGAAAGACTGAAGGTGACACCAGTAATCAGTTGACTAGGATTCTAGGTTCTTTGTAGAGTGTATTCTAAGACACACACGACAGCTATTGAAACAGACAGCAGTGATATTAGGCTCAGTCACCCTAAAGGCTGTTGAATGAGACAGCAGAGATATCACGCTGAGTCAACCTAAAGATTTGCTTGCCGCCATGTATGGCTGTACTGTGGTGTTGTGTTTCTGTGTTATATTACGTTACTTACAGGCTGTGGAAATCATTGCCCATTTCAAGGAGAACAAAGTATCTAGCCTAGGCTGTATGCATATATGGAGATCTCTGAGCATCAGGCTTCATCACCATAATGCTGATGTTTCTAACAAGCAGGCCTTAAGTGCAGGTGGGGCCATCGTTAGCCCCTCCATTATTAAAGCAGTTAGCCCAGTGGTGAATCCTGTGTGTCCACTGATGGGATAGCATGGGTATTAGACAGCGAAGCCATTTACTGCTCCCGACCCTACACAGTTCTCACACACAAAACTAACCCACCAATGTGCATGATGCATTCTCAGTCAACACATGCATGTAGGACTGTAGGTAATACCACTAACTGCTCTAGATTAATGCCAGCAGCATACCACCCTGTATCCCAATGCTGGCTTGCCACTGAAGCTAAGCAGGGTTAGTCCTGGTCAGTCCCTGGATGGGAGACAAGATGCTGTTGGAAGTGGTGTTGGAGGGCCAGTAGGAGGCACTCTTTCCTCTGGTCTAAAATAAAATATCCCAATTCCCCAGGGCAGTGAGTGGGGACATTGCCCTGTGTAGTGTGCAGGCTTGTGGACGGGACGTTAAACGTGTGTCCTGACTCTCTGTGGTCACTAAAGATCTCATGGCAATTGTCGTAAGGGGTGTTAACCCCAGTGTCCTGGCTAAATTCCAAATCTGACCCCTCATACCATCACTGCCACCTAATAATCCCCAGCTTCCAATTGGCTTATTCACCCTCTCTCCAGGCTGTTGCTGTAAATTAGAGCATGTTGTCAGTCAACTTACCTGGTAAAATATGAGTAAAAAAAATATAAAAAATAAACCACATCTGAAAAAAATATTATAAAAAACATTTTCTAAAAAAATTTTTTTTTTTAAAGTCTCAGCGTGACTAGTTAAATCTCCAGATACAGAAGTAATCTCAATCAGTAGCAGTTAGCTTCCACTGACATGAGGCCTGATCAGTATGTTTCCATACTACATGGAAATAATAGTCTTATAGTGATTAGGTAGTAATATGCAAGGACCACACTAGAGGTCGACCGATTATGATTTTTCAACTCCGATACTGGTACCGATTATTGGAGGACCAAAAAGGCCGATACCGATTAATCAGACGATTTTTATTTATTTATTTGTAAAAATGACAAGTACAACAATACTGAATGAACACTTATTTTAACTTAATATAATACATCAATAAAATAAATTTAGCCTCAAATAAATAATGAAACATGTTCAATTTGGTTTAAATAATGCAAAAACAAAGTGTTGGAGAAGAAAGTAAAAGTGCAATATGTGCCATGTTAAGAAAGCTAACGTTTCAGTTCCTTGCTCAGAACATGAGAACATATGAAAGCTGGTGGTTCCTTTTAACATGAGTCTTCAATATTCCCAGGTATGAAGTTTTAGGTTGTAGTTGTTATAGGACTATTTACCGCTATACCATTTGTCTTTCCTTAACCTTTGACTATTAGATGTTCTTATAGGCACTTTAGTATTGCCAGTGTAACAGTATAGCTTCCGTCCCTCTCCTCGCTCCTCCCTGGGCTCGAACCAGCAACACAACAGCCACCATCGAAGCAGCGTTACCCATGCAGAGCAAGGGAAACAACCACCCCAAGGCTCAGAGCGAGTGACGTTTGAAATGCTATCAGCGCATGCTAACTAGCTAGCCATTTCACTTCGGTTACACCAGCCTCATCTCAGGAGTTGATAGGCTTGAAGTCCTAAACAGCGCAATGCTTGACGCACAACGAAGAGCTGCTGGCAAAACACACAAAAGTCCTGTTTAATTAATGTTTACGCGCCTGCTTCTGCCTACCACCGCTCAGTCAGATACTTAGATGCTTGTATGCTCAGTCAGATTATATGCAACGCAGGACACGCTAGATAATATCTAGTAATATCATCAACCATGTGTAGTTAACTAGTGATTATGATTGATTGTTTTTTATAAGATAAGTTTAATGCTAGCTAGCAACTTACCCTGGCTTACTGCATTCGCGTAACAGGCAGTCTCCTTGTGGAGTGCAACGAGAGAGGCAGGTCGTTATTGCGTTGGACTAGTTAACTGTAAGGTTGCCAGATTGGATCCCCCGAGCTGACAAGGTGGAAATCTGTCGTTCTGCCCCTGAACGAGGCAGTTAACCCACTGTTCCTAGGTCGTCATTGAAAATAAGAATGTGTTCTTAACTGACTTGCCTAGTTAAATAAAAAGGTCTAAAAATAATAATATTTTTTTAAGCGTCAAATCGGCGCCCAAAAATACAGATTTCCAATTGTTATGAAAACTTGAAATCGGCCCTAATTAAATCGGCCACTCCGATTAATCGGCCGACCTCTAGACCACACACAAACTTGATTCCCCAGTGTTTTACTGAGTGTCATCGCTGCTGTGTGGTAAAGTCTTGTTGTGGTCTGGTCCCTGTACTGGTGCTCCTGACTCAGACACATTTGAATGGCTGACGACAGAGACGGGCAGTTGGTGTGTGTGTTTTAACCTTGGCCTCAGTCCAAACACCACCAGTGCCAGTCCTAGACTTCCGCCTATGTAACACTCCCCGCAGGCAAACTAAATACTAGCCAGAGTATGGTGGCCTCCGACACAGACACACAGTAGAGGCACATTGAGCAGTGCAAGACAGAGTTTCCAAGTAACAGTAAAACGTTAGCCATGTTAATTCTTTGACTGGGGAAAAGGGAGTCATATTCACAGCAGTGTGATGTCATGCTCAATCAAATATATGGAGGGAAGAGAATGTGAAATGGCCACACCCGTTGTTTACATACAGGTAGAGTGGAGTCATGCACAACCAGTAAAGGTGACCAGGAAATGAAATGGCTGACATGTTCACTCTGAAAACCACTGGCAAATTATTGTATTTTTTTTAACACCAAGTTAACAGATCAAATAAACACATCTCAGGTGTAGCACCAAACCTAGGAAGGTGCAAATACAGTAAAAGCAGAGGTCCGTGTGTCTGGGCCACACCCATAGCGTGACTTGAAAGGCTGTCATTAAAGAGGATCATAAATGATACTCCTGGCATAAAAATCACCGCCTGTGTGCTGGAGCTAGGCTACTACATTGCTAGGCTACAACTCTCAAGTCACTTTGAAATAACTTCCAGTATGAACTCAACGACAGAGTCATCTCACAAATTACATTTGAGGGTAAAAATGAGAAGTGTTCAATTTGGCGAAGGAGTGAAGTAACCTACTACTACTGAAAAGAGAGCGTTCCCTCTCCTTCTCCCAAATTTCAACTGGTCAATGTTGACGAATGTCAAACATTTGGCTGTGTTGCGTTGGAACCCCCCAGCAGACAGCTAAGATAGTTTGACATGTGTATTTGTACGGTGCTCTTTTTGGTCAATAGATACTGGTGGTGAGGAGCGACAAACCATGGAACTGTAGCATACAATATAAATTGAAATAGTGTGAACTGAGAAGGTGGCAACGGCATCGCCGTTGGACTCTGAAGTCTTTCTACATACCATGAGAGTGCAAATGAAACAACCACGCCTGACTCTACCCCACCCATTGGCAGGTAGCCTAGCGGATAGGAGTGTTGGGCCAGAAACCAAAAGGTCGCTGGTCCAAATCCCGAGCCGACCAGATGAAAAATATGACAATGTGCCCCCTTGTAAGACACTCTGGATAAGAGCTTCTGCTAAATGACTATGTAAACCCATCCTATTCCAAAACGTGGCCAAGACCCACAAAACAGGTTATTCTCTTCCTCTCCCGCCCCCCTTTCTACCTTCCTCTCATTGTGAATATATCAAAGAAATCCAAGACATAAAAGAGGGAGCCACCCCTTCATAACAGAAAAGGAGAAGAAAAAAAACACGGATGGTGTTGGACAATTATTACTGTACACAGCCGTGTAATGTTACAGTAGTCGTTAGTACACTTTGCAGCTGTTTCATGACTTCCAACACATACATCTCGATATGACAAATATGACAGGAGATAAAGTTTAGTACAGAGCAAACACTTCATTAACAATGTAACGTTAGTTAGCTACCTTGGCTAGTCGAGAACAACTTCTCACTAGAGTAATTAACGCTACACCACTGCTACACATTAACAGCACGACGGGGGGAGGGAATGACAGCAAAAACTCCATCTACACATGATGGTGAGGTAAAAGAGACCTATGATAAAATGATTAACGTGGACTTTGACTCATATTTCGTGAGCGGCCCAACGTCCGTGTACGAGGAGTATCTGGTAGCTCACTCTGCCGACGGGCTTTGACCTAACGACTACAGTGTGGCCAACTTACTGTCTGCCGGGAGTCTGTGAAATACATGGAACTTAAATCCATAAAATGCTTGTTAGGTAGACAATTTTGTAAACTTCACATAACTCAATTGCTAGTTGGGTAACGTTAACTAGGTGACAAACGTCACACTCGCTCTCAAGCAAACGTTAGTTTCTGCTAGCAAACGAGCTAACTAACTTAGCAAGCTGACGACGATTGTTTTATGCTAATGTTAGCTTATTAATAGGTAACTAAGCAAGTCGCTATTATTGGACAGTAGTGCAATGAGTGCAAAACAAATACAGCCGAATACAGTAGCTATATTATAGCTAAGCTACAAATTCGCTAACTGTAGACATCTAACGTTAGCTAACCAAACTACAACACCGCTAGCGACCGCTTGCTAACTAGCTAAGGTTAACTATTTTTTTGTATACGTTCAGACACTTAAATCAAATGATTGAAAAACAATGTACTGAATTACCAATTTCGGGTGGTTCTTTTGTTGTTTTCATGCAAGTCTCCAGACGTTGTTTGAACAGGGATCCAGGCCTATCGAAACAGACTCAGATTTCCAACTGCTGCTGTTGCAACTCCAATTCTGGGCGTTCTTAGCCCACTGCACGACCGAGTAGTGAAGTCGAATTTCCCCTATTCAGCAAATAGCTTTACCTAGATTACACACACATGGGTAAACTAACGCTGAAAGTGACTAGCTTAGCCCCCCTTGACTGTGCACTCTTTGAGGACCAATCTAGAATAGATAATAGGTGTGTTCACTGCTCTTCCTTCCCGACAGTTTTCCTATTTTCCCTTCCCTGAGTGCGAGATGACGAGCACACACACAGGATAGGGGTTGGGTTCTTTACCGTAATTACCATTTGTTGCGCATTACCCAACACCAGCATGCGTTGTAAAGTAAGGTGGTTTATTTTATAAAAATACAATACACACGAATCAAAGTTTTAGTTTTCTGAATGAGTTAAATGTTTTCTGTAACATCAATGACCTTTTATTTACCACATAGGCCAATCAATGAATATAAGCAAAGCATTCAGGATATTTTTTTTTTATCTAGGCAAGTCAGTTAAGAACAAATTCTTATTTTCAATGACGGCCTAGGAACACTGTCTGTTCAGGGACAGAACGCCAGATTTGCACCTTGTCAGCTCAGGGATTTGAACTAGTCCACCGCTCTAACCACTAGGCTACCCTGCCACCCCAATGCATAGTATCACATACAGAATGTCCTATGTAGTAGTTACTGTAGTGGTAGTTACTATCATCTGTAGCTAATATAAAAAACAAAAACTAGTAACATCAATATTAAAGTAAATACTAATGAGAACATTTAAAATCTGAAAATATACAATTTACAGTAGCTGTATCAGTCTTGCACTTGTACAAACCCATATGTGTGTACTATGCACTGATAACATACACTTTTTTTTATACAAACACACACACACACACACACACACATATATATATATATATATATATATATATATATATATATATTATTTACACAAGCATTAATTATTTTCTACATCAATCAATTTTTGATTTTAGTGCACTTTCCATACATACTGCACTGGTCAAAATAGGGTGACATTTGTGACACACCCATAAATTCGTAAAAACACAGGTTATGGGATATAGGATACATTAGTTATGCAAAGCAGCACTAAACTGCAACATGTGTACAAATCTGTAATTCAATAAAAGAATTATGAGTAAATATCGATGAGAAAGTTGCCAAAATATTAAATTAAAATCACGTATCATTTTTTTCTCCATCATATACATTTTCTCTACTCCACCTTTCTTTCTCACACCCCCACCAGTCCCAGCTAGTATCAGGGTTTTATATACAGGAAATGACTCAGGACATACTGTACTCAGAACTGTGGAAATTACCTATATCTTTACATTGATTATTCTGAAAATCTGTGTGTATGTGGACAAACTGGAGAGATATTAAAAGGTTAGAAATGCATCACCCCCCCCCCCCCCCCCCCCCTCCACCCCGACTAATGTCCATTTCCTCATTTTGTGGAAATTACTAAGTGGAAATGACCTATATCTTAAATAGCTTATTCTGAAGATGTGTGTGTGTGTAACCTGATCTTGGGCAGTGTGTTCAAAGACTTGCCTCCTACTCGTCCTCTTCCTCCTGTCCTCTGGGCTGCTCTCCCCTCTCTCTGCCAGCAGCCCTCCCTCCTGGGATGCAGGGGCAACCCATCCACGCACCGCTATCCAGCTCTCTGTTGACACCTACTGACCTAAAGAGACAGCACCAGGAGACTACTGTTTACTGAAAGTAATCTCAATACACACACACACACAAGCACACACAAATGGACGCGCGCACATACACACACACACACACCATGACAGTCCATCTCCCAACTAGTTCATATTCAACCTCTATGCATAAATATTTTGTTTACCTGACTCTTGACTTGTGATGACATCATTGATGTGGAAGTAAGTGGAAGTGATTAATAACACCCTCCCTCACAGAGCAACACAAATAGATACCTGCCCTGTTTATGAGGTTTATTGTTATTCTATTTCAAAGATGAAGGGCCTACAGCAACTTATGGACTTTGAAATACAATAGCAGTTCATTATAATTGAGGATTTCTATTTAATTAATTAGTCATCATTTAATGCAATAGAGCAGTTTCTCTGATAGTGATAAATGGAGCCAAACTATCACAGAAATAGTCAAACACACAAAACAAATATGTTTCCCCGAGTATCAATACAATGCCAGAACCTGAAACCTGAAAAGAGTCTGTAAATGTCCTATCAATGGAAACTTCTCCTCCTCACTTCAGAAAGCCATTACATCATGTACAACAAGAGTGACTCAGTGAAAAGACAAACAACTCCACAGCATCTAGCCAACAAGTCTTACCTGAACAGACCACGCCGGCATCGCCTTCGCCGTGAGAAAAGCTTCCGAAGCCGGCGTATGAGTATGGGCATCGACGCAGTTCAGACTCTGATCCTCTGCATGAAAAATACATCTGTGTGACTGATCCAGATCCTCTGCGTGAAAAATACATCTGTGTGACTGATCCAGATCCTCTGCGTGAAAAATACATCTGTGTGACTGATCCAGATCCTCTGCGTGAAAAATACATCTGTGTGACTGATCCAGATCCTCTGCGTGAAAAATACATCTGTGTGACTGATCCAGATCCTCTGCGTGAAAAATACATCTGTGTGACTAATCCAGATCCTCTGCGTGAAAAATACATCTGTGTGACTGATCCAGATCCTCTGCGTGAAAAATACATCTGTGTGACTAATCCAGATCCTCTGCGTGAAAAATACATCTGTGTGACTAATCCAGATCCTCTGCGTGAAAAATACATCTGTGTGACTAATCCAGATCCTCTGCGTGAAAAATACACCTGTGTGACTAATCCAGATCCTCTGCGTGAAAAATACATCTGTGTGACTAATCCAGATCCTCTGCCAAAGTAACTGCCTCGTGTTGCTGAAACTGCAGAACCACAGTCCAGCTGTCTGCACACCACAGTTGCTTCGTTGATGTCCCAGTCAGGGCCCGCTATTGTGGCCCCGCCTAAATTATGTAAATCCACTTTCCCTGCACACCTACTCCCTCCCTGCAACAGACTGAGTAGTGTAGCTAGACAGAGAGAGAGAGAGAGAGAGAGAGAGAGAGAGAGAGAGAGAGAGAGAGAGAGAGAGAGAGAGAGAGAGAGTAAGACAAAGAGAGAAATAATGTGTGTGAGAGAGATAGAAAGTCAGAGAGAGAGAGGGGTACATGAACTGCTCTGAAATCTGGACAGAGAAGCTCTTGACAAACTACCTCTGCATCCTGCCAGTCAAAGTCAGCTTCACACACTGAGGCCCAGGACTGATTGGACTTCATCTCCAATCTACCAGAGCATGCATTCTCTCCATCCACAAGCCGCACAAAGTCGGAGGATAAACAGATGATTGAACAATCGATCAGTTGTGTTGATGATTCCGTTATCCGCAGGTCGTCAATTCTCGAACACACCTGGGATTTCTAATCAGCTAATTCTTGATTGGCTGAATGTGTGTACGTGTGTGGTTTGTGTTTGAGTGTATCAATGAAAACCCTTTTCTTAGAAATCAAGATTGCAATGATCATCCCTCCCCCATCTATCTCCCTCTCTCCAAACATCTCCCTCCCCCCCCCCCCCCCCCCCCCCCACACTCCCTCTTAACAAACACTGGATATTCTGTTTACAGTTTTTGCCGATTGCAAAATACTACACACTGTTTGTTACATTAGATACTTCGTTCAAGAATGAAATCTCTTGCAATCATTGGGAAAACACTTCTATTCAAAATGCGAAACATACCTGAAATTGGCAGCACCCACACACACACACACCCACACACACACACACACCCACACACACACACACACACACGCACACGCACACGCACACGCACACGCACACGCACCCCCACACACACACGCACACGCACACGCACACGCACACGCACACGCACACACACACCCACACACACACACACACACACACACACACACACACACACACACACACACACACACACACACACACTTCTACAGTAATTGAACACCAATTAGTCTGAGCCTCAGCACTACAAATAGACCTCAGGTTAGCTCACCTCTTTTTTGAGAACTTTGCAAACATGGAGTCAGTAAGAGTGAGAGGAAGAGGTAGAGGAAGAGAAAGAGGATGACGACGAAGACAAGAATAAAGAAGGGGACCAGGCAATATACGGAGACATATTTCAGACAACATTAGGGCCACTTTGGTGGACCATGTCATAAATCGTGGCCTGACGATGAGGGAGGCGGAGAGTCCAGCCCAACCGGAGTCGCTACACGGTAGCATCCATAATACTGACATTTAGACTGGAGAACAAGTATGTCTTCAACGTTCTACACTAGACTGTACCTATGTAGTCGTTGTACATCATTCTGCATCCCAGAACAATAGAATGTAGTCCTACAATGTTAGGTCTATGCTCCTCAGGTATAGTGCTGTGAATTACATGTAATACAGTTGTGATGTTACTGTGTACAGTATGACAGTACAGTATGTAAAAAATAACCTAACCAATGACATACTGTTGTATTTTCTACAGAACTGCCAGACGACCCCCTGAGGGTGGAAGGCAACGTCTGTTCACCATCAACAGGAACTGGCCATTGTCAGTCTAGTGTTGGTTAACAACACCATCCGCCTACATCAACTACGAGAGCAAATCATGGCAGATCACACAACATTCCATAATATCAACCGTGTCAGTATGTCGACACTCTGCCACATCCTGCGTCAACACCAACTTACGAGGAAGCAGCTGTACAGGGTTCCATTTGAGAGGAACAGAGTTAGAGTCCAGGGTTCCATCTGAGAGGAACAGAGTTAGAGTCCAGGGTTCCATCTGAGAGGAACAGAGTTAGAGTCCAGGGTTCCATCTGAGAGGAACAGAGTTAGAGTCCAGGGTTCCATCTGAGAGGAACAGAGTTAGAGTCCAGGGTTCCATCTGAGAGGAACAGAGTTAGAGTCCAGGGTTCCATCTGAGAGGAACAGAGTTAGAGTCCAGGGTTCCATCTGAGAGGAACAGAGTTAGAGTCCAGGGTTCCATCTGAGAGGAACAGAGTTAGAGTCCAGGGTTCCATCTGAGAGGAACAGAGTTAGAGTCCAGGGTTCCATCTGAGAGGAACAGAGTTAGAGTCCAGGGTTCCATCTGAGAGGAACAGAGTTAGAGTCCAGGGTTCCATCTGAGAGGAACAGAGTTAGAGTCCAGGGTTCCATCTGAGAGGAACAGAGTTAGAGTCCAGGGTTCCATCTGAGAGGAACAGAGTTAGAGTCCAAGACCTTTGTTGTGATTGTACAAGTGTCACTGTACTGTAACACAGTAATGGCAGTAGATGGTGTCCTATTGGCACTGCATAGATACATTCAGACGAAGCCGTATGTGTAAGCAGGTGCCCCCATTCTGGGGGGGGGGGGGGGGGGGGGGGGGGGGGGCTCTGACAGCTGCCAATCAGAGGCAGCTGTCAATCGTTGGCTCTGATTGAGAACCATACTTAGGTAGTCTGTGTTCCCACTATGATTTGTGGGTAGTTGTTTTGTGTGTATCACCTGACAGAACGGGTTTGTTTCTTTCATTCACGTTGTTATTTTGTTTTGTGTGTATCACCTGACAGAACGGGTTCGTTTCTTTCATTCACGTTGTTATTTTGTTTTGTGTGTATCACCTGACAGAACGGGTTCGTTTCTTTCATTCACGTTGTTATTTTGTTTTATGTGTTCAGTTCTAATAAATGAACATGGACACTTACCACGCTGCATATTGGTCCCATCTTGACTACTCTTCCTCAGACGAAGAAGAGATTCGTTACAGTAAACAATAGTTGGAAAAATGACTTGTGTCATGCACAAAGTGGATGTCCTAACTGACTTGCCAAAACTATAGTTTGTTAAGAAGACATTTGTGGAGAGGTTGAAAAACAAATTATAATGACTCAAATCTAAGTGTATGTAAACTTCCCACTTCAACTGTATATTGTAAACTAGGCCTACCTAAAGAACAAAAACAGCGATGTCTCACAAACCCTCGTCTAGGCCTACTCCGTTCGATTTGACAGAGATCAGAACGAGGTAGGTTATTCATGTATGTAACCTAGTGATGTGAATTTGAACGTAAACCAAATGAGACGATATGGAGGGGAATATTTATTAGGCTGCTTCATGATGCTAATTTAGCTTTACTGATGTTTCCAAAGACCTGTCTGCAGGATTTCAACGAGGCCTACAGTAGCCTACTTCAAACCAAATGTTTTTCAAAACTGCAAATGTATATGCCATTGATCATGACACCTCTTATCAACAGCTGTTATTGTTGCAATATGCATTTATGTCCCTTACAAAAAAAGATTGCAGTTTTGAAACTGCAGTATAAGTGCAGTAACAGCAGTCGACTGGTATTTTGGAAGCAGTAATTATAGATAACTGCAGTTACACTGCGAAATTATTGCATTAAAAAAAAACGTATTTTTGGACGCTGTGTTGGCAGAACACTGCAGTTATACTGCACTCTGACTGCAATATTTTTACGTCAGGGGTGTGTGAGTGCATGCTTGCGTGTGTGTGTGTGTGTGTAAACACATTTTGATTTGCAGATGTGGGAATTATTGAGCTAAAGTTTATGTGGTGGTAAATTATTAATGTGTTAATACAATGCAATTTTTGAGGACATACCTCAACCCACAGAGCTAGGTGTAAACAAACAGATGCTATGGACCAGAGCTAGGTGTAAACAAACAGATGATATGGACCAGAGCTAGAGGTAAACAAACAGATGATATGGACCAGAGCCATAGGTAAACAAACAGATGCTATGGACCAGAGCTAGAGGTAAACAAACAGATGATATGGACCAGAGCCATAGGTAAACAAACAGATGCTATGGACCAGAGCTAGAGGTAAACAAACAGATGATATGGACCAGAGCTAGGTGTAAACAAACATATGCTATGGACCAGAGCTAGAGGTAAACAAACATATGCTATGGACCAGAGCTAGAGGTAAACAAACAGATGCTATGGACCAGAGCTAGAGGTAAACAAACAGATGATATGGACCAGAGCTAGGTGTAAACAAACAGATGATATGGACCAGAGCCAGAGGTAAACAAACAGATGCTATGGACCAGAGCTAGGTGTAAACAAACAGATGATGTGGACCAGAGCCATAGGTAAACAAACAGATGATATGGACCAGAGCCAGAGGTAAACAAACAGATGATATGGACCAGAGCCAGAGGTAAACAAACAGATGCTATGGACCAGAGCCAGAGGTAAACAAACAGATGATATGGACCAGAGCCAGAGGTAAACAAACAGATGCTATGGACCAGAGCTAGGTGTAAACAAACAGATGCTATGGACCAGAGCCAGAGGTAAACAAACAGATGATATGGACCAGAGCCAGAGGTAAACAAACAGATGCTATGGACCAGAGCCAGAGGTAAACAAACAGATGATATGGACCAGAGCCAGAGGTAAACAAACAGATGCTATGGACCAGAGCTAGGTGTAAACAAACAGATGCTATGGACCAGAGCCAGAGGTAAACAAACAGATGCTATGGACCAGAGCCAGAGGTAAACAAACAGATGATATGGACCAGAGCTAGGTGTAAACAAACAGATGCTATGGACCAGAGCCAGAGGTAAACAAACAGATGCTATGGACCAGAGCCAGAGGTAAACAAACAGATGATATGGACCAGAGCCAGAGGTAAACAAACAGATGCTATGGACCAGACCTTGAGGTAAACAAACAGAACTAACGTAAACCTTTGTAACCTGTTAGCTGTTAGTTCTGACAGCGGCTAGTAGATGAGACGACCTCTGACCTTGTCACAGCTCACAGCACTCCTCTGGTCTGGTTGGACTGTTGTGAAGGCAGACAGAGGAACTGCATGTGTGTCTGAGAGCAGGATCTTTGGGGATAAGGACGGTACAGCCATAGACAGACACACCACTGGGAGGAGCAAAGGCACTCCAATGAACTAATGAGAGCCTAAGTAGAGGATGATTGACACACTGAAGCCCCCGCCCCCCTCCCTCCAGCCACTGCCAATAATGTGTCTGATAAAGGGTCAGGCCTTTCCTGTGTCAGCCTGCACATAGCTGCAACCAGGACACAACCTCAGTCAGTGACTCCGCATAAAACTGCCAACTGGGACACCAGCCAACATGGAACACACTGAGGCATTCTCTCCAGCCGACAACATGGACTTTGGGAACCTGGCTTCAATCGGTGGGGGGACAGCCTTTTAGGGAGGCAAGCAATTTAAACCAGTGAACCAGTTTGAACCAGTTTGAACCAGTGAACCAGTTAGAACCAGTGAGACAGTTAGAACCAGTGAGAACCAGTTTGAACCAGTTTGAACCAGTGAACCAGTTAGAACCAGTGAGACAGTTAGAACCAGTGAGAACCAGTTTGAACCAGTTTGAACCAGTGAGACAGTTAGAACCAGTGAGCCTTTTAGAACCAGTGAGACAGTTAGAACCAGTGAGACAGTTATAACCAGTGAGTAAGTCAGATGAGTTGAACCAGTGAGCAGACAGAGAGAACTATGTGGTACTATAGAGACCAGAGAACTACGATGAACACTGTGTTCTGAGAGAGAAGACGACAGAGGCTTCCACTGTTGGCCCTTCTACAGGTAGAGTGTGTGTGTGTGTGTGTGTGTGTGTGTGTGTGTGTGTGTGTGTGTGTGTGTGTGTGTGTGTGTGTGTGTGTGTGTGTGTGTGTGTGTGTGTGTGTGTGTGTGTGTGTGTGTGCATAGTATGCATCTTGTGAGTATGTTTGCTTTTGTGTCCAGTGTATCTGGGTTAACGGTGTATTTGCTGTTAGATAGCAATACTATGTAACAGAGTTTCAGGAGCAGTGCCCTCTGTGTGTGTGTGTGTACTGTGTGTACTGTGTGTGAGAACCTAGTGCTATAGTGCCAGATGTAGTGAAAGAAAGGTTAAGGTTAATACTGGCTTTTTAATCCTGCCGAGTTCCTGATGGAACCCTATTCCCTATTTACTGAAGTGCACTACCAGGGCCAGGGCTGGTCAAAGGTAGTGCACTATATAGGGAATAGTATGCCGTTTGGGACACAGTTGTAGTAAACATGACGGACTCACCTGTGTTCTCTAACAGGCAGTCAGGCTGTCAGTAGTTCTATTCAAGGTCTACTAGTTTGTGTTCATGTTCTACTAATTCTAGTCAATGCAGATCAACACGGTGAAGTGTGAGGTAAACTAGCTGCAGGGGGGTTCACTGCCCTCATTTATTTTAGTACTTCATATTTTGGAACTAGTCCCGCCTCATCTCCTCTTACTTTCCAAAAATACCCCTGGGGCTGAAAGGGGGCACCAATGCTGTCGTCAGAAATTGAGGGACCCACCACCACTACTAGTACCGAGCTTCACCACCACCCCTCTGACCAGCAACACAAAGTCCCATAGGAGGAACCCGAAAGTGAAGCAGGAAGTAAGCGGCAGTGGCAGCAGCAAGCATGCTGGGATGTGGGGGCGGGGCCAAGCTGCGCCACAGTTTGACGGTGGCCTCGGGATTCGTTGAAAACCTGTGTTTCTCGGGGATAGCGTACGGCTGGGCGTCGCTGGTGTTCATCCTTAAGAACGACGGCTACTTCAGTGACCTCTGTGACATCACTGCCAACGCCACCGACCCCGGTGACATTATCACATTGTCAGGGGAGCGGCCCGGTGATAACATCATACAGTCAGGTGAGTCATGAGCTCGCACACACACGCTTTCTCTCTCTCACACACACAACCTCTTTCTCACACACACAACCTCTTTCTCACACACACAAAAGCGTCTGAAGCTCACAAAAAGCTCTCTCCCCCATCCCTCCTCTCTCTCTGAGACACCAGTAGACAGTATGAACAGTTCTCTCTCTCCCCCATCCCTCCTCTCTCTCTGAGACACCAGTAGACAGGATGAACAGTTCTCTCTGGTCTCTCCATCCATCTTTCCTTCTCACCCTCTCTCCAATCCCAGCCCTCCATCTTTCTCTTTCTCTGTCTCAAAATGTAGTAGACAGGAGACAGGATGAACAGTTCTCTCTCTCCGACATCCCACCATCTCTCTCTCTCTCTCTCTCTCTCTCTCTCTCAGACTGTAGTGGCCAAGATGAACAGTTCTCTCTGGTCTTCACCGTCGCCTCCTTCTCCATGAACTTCCTGCGTTTCCCTCTGGGCTTCCTGTTCGACCACTTCGGCACCATGGCGACCAGGCTCCTGGCCACGTGAGAATGTTTTATTATTGTAAAAAAAAATGTATTGCTGCCCATCATTTATTTTTGGGGGTCAACTAACTGGTGAGTGTCGTTTTTACAACAATGGCTTTGTCTGAAATAGCACCCTATTCCCTATTAGTGTCCTACTGTTGACCAGAGACCTACAGTATGAGCCCCGGTCTAAAGTAGTGCACTGGGACAGGGTGTGAAATGAATTTCCAGGTGAACCAAAAGGAGAGCAGTTGTTGATAAAAATCTATCAAAAATCTATCTGGTTTATTCCAAGAGTTCAGGGAGAACCTCCAGAACAGAAGCAGAGAACATTTCTAATGTTAATCACATTGTCACAGAAGATTCTGGAAACACCAGCCTGAGAGACTTGTAGGAATTCTCATCATCAGCTGCTACAGAATCACAGTGTCACAGAGACACAGTGTGTCTGGTTCCAAACCTGAACCACATTCAACACCAGCAGACATTTATACCGGCAGTTAAACAGGTCAAAGGTTGGGACGTCCCCTCTGGGCACAGACGTCAGTTCAACGTCTAGTTTTCATTTACATTTGGTTGAGTTGTCAACTGACGTGAATTCAACGCTAAATCAATAACAAACCAAAACAATCACCACGTCGTTGGATTTAAGTAAAACATTTGGGGTGACAATATATGACATAGTCTGACGTTGAAGACCTGTCAAATCCAATTCGTTTTCCACGTTGATTCAACGTCCATTACATCGATGTTTTGGCTTGAAATGATGTGGAAACAACATGGATTCAACCACTTTTTCTCCAGTGGGTCAGTACTTAGTTCCAACCGATAATTATAGACTAACAGGGTTAATTAAACATGGTTAACACCTGTTTCCCTCCCCCAAGGAAAGCATCTGTCTGCGTCTCCCCCCACATAAAATCATGTTTATTACATATCAATCCATATCAACAGAAAATGAAATACAAGAAAATCATTTCTCCAATAATTTCCCATTACAGGCTGTCATTTCAGATACAGACAGGTGTGTTTATAGATTTTTTCCGCTGACAATGATTTTATTTAATTGTTTAATTTTTAATTACACCTTTATTTAACCAGGTAGGCTAGTTGAGAACACCTTTATTTAACCAGGTAGGCTAGTTGAGAACACCTTTATTTATCCAGGTAGGCTAGTTGAGAACACCTTTATTTATCCAGGTAGGCTAGTTGAGAACACCTTTATTTAACCAGGTAGGCTAGTTGAGAACACCTTTATTTAACCAGGTAGGCTAGTTGAGAACAAGTTCTCATTTACAACTGCGACCTGGCCAAGATAAAGCATAGCAATTCGACACATACAACAACACAGTTACACATGGAATAAGCAAAACATAGTCAATAATACAGTAGAAAAAAACAAAACAAAAAGTCTATATACAGTGAGTGCAAATGAGGTGAGATAAGGGAGTTAAGGCAATAAATAGGCCATGGTGGTGAGGTAATTACAATATAGCAATTAAACACTGGAATGTTAGATGTGCAGAAGATGAATGTGCAAGTAGAGATACTGGGATGCAAAGGAGCAAGATAAATAAATACAGTATGGGGATGAGGTAGATAGATGGGCTGTTTACATGATGACAATGGTGATGGTATTTTCCACATTTTGTTACGTTACAGACTTACTCCAAAAATGTATTACATTGTTTTTCCCCCTCATCAATCTGCACACAATACCCCATAATGACAAAGCAAAAACTGTTTTTTGGAAATGTTTGCTAATCTATTCAAAATAAAAAACTGATATCACATTTACATAGTTATTCAGACCTTTTCTCAGTACTTTGTTCAAGCACCTTTGGCATTGATTACAGCATTGAGTCTTCTTTGGTATGTCGCTACAAGCTTAGCACACCTGTATTTGGGGAGTTTCTCCCATTCTTCTCTGCAGATCCTCAAGCTCTGTCAGGGTGGATGGGGAGCATTGCGGCACAGCTTTTTTCAGGTCTCTTCAGACATTTTCGATCAGATTCATGTGTGGGCCACTTCATGACATTGAGACTTGTTCCGAAGCCACTCCTGCGTTGTCTTGGCTGTGTGCTTAGGGTCATTGTCCTGTTGCAAGGTGAACCTTCGCCCCAGTTTGAGGTCATGAGCACTCTGGAGCAGGTTTTCATCAAGGATCTCTCTGTACTTTGCTCCGTTCAGGTTTCCCTCAATCCTGACTGGTCTCCCAGTCCCTTCTGCTGAAAAACATCCCCACAGCATGATGCTGCCACCACCATGCTTCACTGTAGGGATGGTGCCAGGTTTCGTACAGATGTGACGCTTGGCATTCAGGCCAACATTTTGTTTCTCATGGTCTGAGAGTCTTTAGGTGCCTTTTGGCAAACTCCAAGCAGGATGTCATGTGCCTTTTACTGAGGAGTGGTTTCCGTCTGGCCACTCTACCATAATGGCCTAATTGGTGGAGTGCTGCAGAGATGGTTGTCCTTCTGAAAGATTCTCCCATCTTCACAGAGGAACTCTGGAGCTCTGTCAGAGTGACCATTGGGTTCTTGGTCACCTCCCTGACCAAGGCCCTTCTCCCCCGATTACTCAGTTTGGCCCGGGCGGCCAACTCTAGGAAGAGTCTTGGTGGTTCCAAACTTCTTCCATTTAAGAATGATGGCCAATGTGTTCTTGGGGACTTTAATGCTGCAGAATTTCTTTGTACCCTTCCACAGATCTGTGCCTTGACATAATCCTGTCTCTGAGCTCTTCAGACAATTCCTTCGACGTCATGGCTTGGTTTTTACTCTGACATGACCTGTCAACTGTGGGACCTTATATAGACAGGTGTGTGCCTTTCTAAATCATGTCCAGTCAATTTAATTTACCACAGGTGGACACCAATCAAGTTGTAGAAACATCAAGGATGATAAATGGAAACAGGATACACCCGGTGCTCAATTTCGAGTCTCGTAGCAAAGGGTCTGAATACTTATGCAAATAAGGTATTTATTTTATTTCTAAAACCTGTTTTGACTTCATCATTATGGGGTATTGTGTGTAGATTGCTGAGGATTTTAAAATATACATATTTTTTGAATAAGGCTGTGTGGTTAGTCAAGGGGTCTGAATACTAACCAAAAGCACTGTTTCTCTAAATCAATGTTATCATGACACCAAACCATCACAAAACTACCTATGCTCATACCCTCCCTCGCCCCTACCACCCTCCCTCCCTGCCTGCGTCTTCTTTTCTAGATGTCTGTACACCACGGGGACCTTGTTGATAACTGTCTCCAGTCCAGGTACTTTTATAACATATTGAAATGTCGGTTAGCGTGTCTTGACCTTCGGTCTTTAATTGACGTTTTTTGTTTTTTTTAAGAATTATTGCCTTGTCCTCACCCCCCCCCCCCCTCCACCCCACCCACCCCCTGCTTCTCTCTCTCACACACAGAGCAGTCAGCGTTGCTGTTTCCTGCCATCTCGTGCCTGATCACATCTGGAATGTTGTTCTACACCACCAATGCTCAAGTTGGTCTCTTTCAAAGCTACAGTCTGTCATCTCTATGTCATGACATGCATTTGGTCAACAGATGGTAAACTAGTGGTCATCTCTGTACCTCTGTCTTCTTAAGGTGGGGAACCTGTTCGACAGCCACCGTTCCACGGTCATATCGGTCTACGCCGGGGCCTTCGACTCCTCCGCCGCTGTCTTCCTCATCATCAAGGTAACACAGCATCTTCCTTATGACTATTCCTCAATGTGGGACAGGTTTCCTTATGACTATTCCTCAGTGTGGGACAGGTTTAATGAGGGTTTATACTGTTGAAAACCTCCTGACTTCCTGAATATTCCTCATTGTGGGACAGATTTAATGAGGGTCTGAACTGTTTAAAACCTTCTGACTTCCTGAATATTCCTCAATTTGGGACAGGTTTAATGAGGGTTTATACTGTTGAAAACCTTCTGACTTCCTGAATATTCCTCAATTTGGGACAGATTTCTGGTACTTGAACTGTTGCACAGTCAGCACCTGCTGTTTTCAGAAGGGACTACATCAACTGAAATGTAGCATCCTCTAGATGAAACATGAATCCAAACGGTCATTAATGATTTGCTTCTCCTTAATCTGACCTTTGACTGACTGCTTAATTCCATTGTGACAGATGCAAACTTAGCTCAGGCAAAAACATTAATGATTTAAGTAATCACTGATAATCAAAAGAGGTGAAGAAAGGATTCATACATGCTGTATATAACCTCTCCCTCTTCCTCCCTCTCTCTCTCTCTCTCTCTCTCTGAAGTTTTTGTATGAAAGAGGGGTCTCTTTCCACTCCTCCTTCCTCGTTCTCTCCGTCTGCAGCGTCATCCACGTCTTCCGGACGTTCTTCCTCATGCCCAAGACCCACATCCCCTACCCACTCCCCGACAGATACGCTTACGGGTCAGAAGAACTATGACTCCCACGATGCACCACCACACCACACAACCAGACTAACAGTCACCATGGTGACCGACCACTATGGAAGCCAAAAAGGACTGTCGCCGCCATGATTTTAAAGCGGTGACTCTGACTCAGCTCTTTGTGACAGGGTGAGCTGCGGTGGCCGGCGTTGGGAGAGAGGGGGAGATAGAGGAGAAAGGGACGGAGGAGGAGGAGAGAGAAAAGGAGATGTGAATGCCAAATATCAGAAGATTGCTGTGTTACAGAAGGCTGAGAGTGCCCCGCTGCAGTCGCAGGACAAAGCAGGACCTTCCAGACCCGATCAGCCTGAGAGAGGTAAGAAACCTGGTCTTCCCAGTCAATTCAAATAAATATAAAGGGCTTTATTGGCATGACATAGTCCTACATATTGTAAAAGTTACTAAAAAGCACTGAGAAAGTGAGCAATGTCATTCACTCACAGACACCTCATACAGCCACACAAGCATCATAGAATATTGCCCTAACCAACACCCAGTCTCTGTCCTCCTCCCTTCCTCCATTTCTCCCTCTCTCTCTGTCCTCCTGCCTTCCTCCATTTCTCCCTCTCTCTCTGTCCTCCTCCCGTCCTCCGTCTCTCTCTCTCTCTGTCCTCCTCCCTTCCTCCGTCTCCCTCTCTCTCTGTCCTTCACCCCCCTCCTTCTCTCTCTCTCTCTCTCTGTCCTTCACCCCCCTCCTTCTCTCTCTCTCCCTCTCTCTGTCCTTCACCCCCTCCTTTTCTCGCTCTCTCTGTCCTTTACCCCCTCCTTCTCTCTCTCTCTCCCTCTCTCTCTGTCCTTCACCCCTCCTTCTCTCTCTCTCCCTCTCTCTGTCCTTCACCCCCTCATTCTCTCTCTCTCTCCCTTCCTCTCTCTGTCCTTCACCCCCCTCCTTCTCTCTCTCTCTCTCTCTCTCTCCCTCTCTCTCTCTCTCTCTCTGTCCTTCACCCCTCTCTCTCTCTCTCTGTCCTTCACCCCTCTCTCTCTCTCTCTCTCTGTCCTTCACCCCTCTCTCTCTCTCTCTCTGTGTCCTTCACCCCACTCCTTCTCTCTCTCTGTCCTTCACCCCACTCATCTCTCTCTCTGTCCTTCACCCCCCTCTCTCTCTCTCTGTCCTTCACCCCTCTCCTTCTCTCTCTCTCTCAGTTACCAGTTTTAGGAGTTGTGTCCTGTCCTGGTTCTTCCTGTGGCACCTGGTCTGGGTGGCTGTCATGCAGTTCTGTCACTTCCTGTTCATCGCCACGGTGAACCCCATGCTCAACCGGCTGGCCAACAGAGACCAGACCTTGGGTAAAAAATAACAGAAAAACACAAATACAGCTATTTTTCTGCCTCTGTGTAGACTACTTCTCTAATTTAGTGGTTATCAATGCTGTTCTTTTCTCTCTCTCTCTCTTCCTCCGCCTGTCTCTTATTCTCTATCTCTACCCCCACCTTCTCTCTCTCTCTCTGTCTATCTCTGTCTCTCTATCTCTACCCCCACCTTCTCTCTCTCTCTCTGTCTCTCTGTCTCTCTATCTCTACCCCCACCTTCTCTCTCTCTCTCTCTCTCCTCTGTCTCTGTCTCTTTCTTTCAGTGAGTCAGTACACCAATGCCTTTGCCTTCACCCAGCTCTGTGGGGTCCTCTGTGGTCCCTGGAATGGCCTCATCATGGACAGACACAAGGGGAAGCCACTGGCTCCAGGTGGGTGACATCATAGACGTTAAGGGCAGGTGACAGTGTGGGCATTAGAATAAGATGGTATTGATAGACAACATTTACACACAGTCACAATGTTACCTGGTGATATGGTGCTGCTAGGGATCGACAACACATAGTCACAATGTTACCTGGTGATATGGTGCTGCTAGTGATCGACAACACATAGTCACAATGTTACCTGGTGATATGGTGCTGCTAGTGATCGACAACACATAGTCACAATGTTACCTGGTGATATGGTGCTGCTAGTGATAGACAACACATAGTCACAATGTTACCTGGTGATATGATGCTGCTAGTGATAGACAACACATAGTCACAATGTTACCTGGTGATATGGTGCTGCTAGTGATCGACAACACATAGTCACAATGTTACCTGGTGATATGGTGCTGCTAGTGATAGACAACACATAGTCACAATGTTACCTGGTGATATGATGCTGCTAGTGATAGACAACACACAGTCACAATGTTACCTGGTGATATGGTGCTGCTAGTGATCGACAACACACAGTCACAATGTTACCTGGTGATATGGTGCTGCTAGTGATAGACAACACATAGTCACAATGTTACCTGGTGATATGGTGCTGCTAGTGATCGACAACACACAGTCACAATGTTACCTGGTGATATGGTGCTGCTAGTGATCGACAACACACAGTCACAATGTTACCTGGTGATATGGTGCTGCTAGTGATAGACAACATTTAGAGACAGAATACAGACAATGAAGTTTAAACAAAGTTTACATACATTATATCATTTATATTATAAACTGGCTGGTTTGAGCCCTGAATGCTGATTGGCAGACAGCCGTGATATATCAGACCGTATTCCATGGGTATGACAAAACCTGTATTTTTACGACTCTAATAACGTTGGTAACCAGTTTATAACAGCAATAAGGCACCTCAGGTTTGTGGTACATGGCCAATATACCACGGCTAAAGGCTGTACACAGGCACTCTGCGTTGCATCGTGTATAAGAACAGCGCTTAGCCGTGGTATATTGACCATATACCTCAAACCCCCTCGGGCCTTATTGCTTAATTAGGTGTCGTTAGGTGGCCATTTTGTGAAGTAGTCTGGCCTGACTGCTGGCTGTGGATCTGCAGTTGCACTTTGTGATAACTGTTGATTGGTTGATAAATTTATTGATTTCAAATCAAATCAAATGTATTTTTATAGCCCTTCGTACATCAGCTGATATCTCAAAGTGCTGTACAGAAACCCAGCCTAAAACCCCAAACAGCAAGCAATGCAGGTGTAGAAGCACGGTGT
Organism: Oncorhynchus mykiss; assembly: GCF_013265735.2. Lineage (NCBI taxonomy): Eukaryota > Metazoa > Chordata > Actinopteri > Salmoniformes > Salmonidae > Oncorhynchus > Oncorhynchus mykiss. Next base: position 78,049,990 of record NC_048574.1, read on the forward strand.
CTAGGAAAAACTCCCTAGAAAGGCCAAAACATAGGAAGAAACCTAGAGAGGAACCAGGCTATGTGGGGTGGCCAGTCCTCTTCTGGCTGTGCCAGGTGGAGATTATAACAGAACATGGCCAAGATGTTCAAATGTTCATAAATGACCAGCATGGTCAAATAATAATAATCACAGTAGCTGTCAAGGGTGCAGCAAGTCAGCACCTCAGGAGTAAATGTCAGTTGGCTTTTCATAGCCGATCATTAAGAGTATCTCTACCGCTCCTGCTGTCTCTTGAGAGTTGAAAACAGCAGGTCTGGGACAGATAGCACGTCCGGTGAACAGGTCAGGGTTCCATAGCCGCAGGCAGAACAGTTGAAACTGGAGCAGCAGCACGGCCAGGTGGACATCATGCTAGGTAGTCCTGAGGCATGGTCCTAGGGCTCAGGTCCTCCGAGAGAGAGAAAGAAAGAGAGAATTAGAGAGAGCATACTTAAATTCACACAAGACACCGGATAAGACAGGAGAAGTACTCCAGATACAACAGACTGACCCTAGCCCCCCGACACATAAACTACTGCAACATAAATACTGGAGGCTGAGAAATGAGGGGTCAGGAGACTCTGTGGCCCCATCCGATGATACCCCCGGACAGGGCCAAACAGGCAGGATATAACCCCACCCACTTTGCCAAAGCACAGCCCCCACACCACTAGAGGGATATCTTCAACCACCAACTTACCATCCTGAGACAAGGCAGAGTATAGCCCACAAAGATCTCCGCCACGGCACAACCCAAGGAGGGGGCGCCAACCCATACAGGAAGATCACGTCAGTGACTCAACCCACTCAAGTGACGCACCCCCCCTAGGGATGGCATGGAAGAGCACCAGTAAGCCAGTGACTCAGCCCCTGTAAAAGGGTTAGAGGCAGAGAATCCCAGTGGAGAGAGGGGAACCGGCCAGGCAGAGACAGCAAGGGCGGTTCGTTGCTCCAGAACCTTTTCGTTCACCTTCACACTCCTGGGCCAGACTACACTCAATCATATGACCCACTGAAGAGATGAGTTTTCAGTAAAGACTTAAAGGTTGAGACTGAGTCTGCGTCTTTCACATGGGTAGGCAGACCATTCCATAAAAATGGAGCTCTATAGGAGAAAGCCCTTCCTCCAGCTGTTTGCTTAGAAATTCTAGGGACAATTAGGAGACCTGCGTCTTGTGACCATAGCGTAGGTGTGGGTATGTACGACAGGACCAAATCGGAAAAATAGGTAGGAGCAAGCCCATGTAATGCTTTGTAGATTTAGATGGTGAATAAGTCCTGGAAAAGCTTACAGCTGTAGTTAAAGATGGACTCCATTTATTTAAACACAGTAGACCCAAGCAACAAGCAGTTAAAATGAAAGTCATAAGTATCTCAATCAACGTTTCATCCTCACCTACCTCTTTCTGTCTTTCCCATCCCTCCCTCACCTCTCTCCCGCCTCCCTCTGACACACTCTCCCTTCTCTCTCCCCAAAGGAGACGAAGCAAGAAGCCGACCTGTGCTCCTCCTCTCTCTTCCTCTCACCTCCCTCATTCACTCACTCTCTCTTCCACCTCTCTCTGACACACTCTCCTTTCTCTCTCCCCCTTTCTCTCCCGAAAGGAGAGACGAAGCAAGAAGCCGACCTGCGCTCCTCTTCTCTCTCCCTCTTCCTCACCTCCCTCCAGTGCCTCCTCTTCTACGTCTGCTTCTCCTCTCCTCTCCTTCCTCTCCAGTACCTCACCTTCATCCTGCAAGTCCTCAACAGTGCCTTCATCTATGGTGGACACCAAGCCTTCCTCACCATCGCGTACGTTCACACTGTGTGTGTGTGTTATGTCTCCTATCCTAAAGTACCCCCAGCCCCACCACCACAATTTAACCCTACCTCGACCACCATTACTACTATTGCTTTTACCATCGAGGACCACTTTGTAAATAATCATTTTAATGAATACTTTCAAGTGATATCCTCTAGGTCCACATTGTACAGTTTGTTGTATATGTCTGTTACCCAAAATAAATTAAATTCAACAAAAGAAAACTCCACTAGTCATCCAGTTGTTTAATCCGTCTGTCTTCTTCTTTTCCTCTCGTCTCCCCACCAGGTTTCCCGGCTGCCATTTTGGTAAGTTGTCTGGTCTGATAACATCTCTGTCAGCTGTGGTTCTGCTGCTCCAGTTCCCTGTTCTACACCTCATCAGAGAGTTGCTGCATGGAGACCCTATCTATGTGAGTCAGTCAGTCAACTTATTTTTCCTACAGAAAACAGTAGGGGCCTCATACCTGTGTAATGAACTAGGGTTATATACCTTTGAGTGTTTACCAAGCCTCTCATCGAGTACCCGCTGTTGTTCTACGTATTTGGTGTATTCCAGAACTAACTGTTTCAACTAGTGAGTGGCTTGGTGATGACTAGATTGATGGAATCAGATGTGCTAGAACTGTAATACATTAAGTAAGTAGAATGGCTGGAGTACTGGAGAGGATGTTTTGGGAAACAGATAGACCACAGGCTCTGCACAAGGGGGGCTCAATCTTTGTGTTCTTCTTCCCACCTCTCCTGTCCTCCAGGTGAACGTGGGTCTGACCCTCCTCACCCTCCTCACCTTCATCCACCCCCTCCACGTCCACCTCCACTGCCGCTCTCTAGCCAGTCAGAGGAGGGCTAGGACCGAACAGGAAGTAACAAACTCAGGGTCAAAGGTCACGTGCAACAGGCTGGTGGGGATGTGACGACAACCAACAACAGTAGTGGTGCGTCTCAATAGTCTAAAGTCGCTTCCTCTCCTTGTCTCCTTTCCTTTGATAACATTGATCTGATAAAATTGGTGGAAAACAGGGTCTGTGTCCCAAATAGTGCCCTATCCCCTACATGAGACATTACTTTTGATGGGACCTGGATAAAAGTAGTGCCCTATATTAGGGAATAGGGTGCATTGGGGCACAAACAGGTGCTTCTGTAGGGTGCCTTCCCTTCGCCATCTTGCTTTCACTTGTCCGATGTAGGTGAAGGAGAGGAGACGAGGAGAGAAAGCATCTTTAGACTGTTGGGATGCATCCAGGACAATTGACACTACATCATGGACAATGCCACTGACTGTTCAAGGCAGGGCAAAGGAGGACAGTGACCAAAGTGAAGACCTACTGTAATGTGCGTGTTAACCTGTCTGATTGTAATAAAGAATACAACTAAACTGTGAAACAACAAAGTCCAAAGTATAGTTTAATTGATAAGTTTGAATGGTCAAAATATCAATCACAATGGGTTAAATATGTGGCTCCCAAGTGACGCAGCGGTCTAAGGCACTGCATCTCAGTGCTAGAGGTGTCACTACAGACCCTGGTTTGATCCCGGGCTGTATCACAACCGGCCGTGATCGGGAGTCCCATAGGGCGATGCACAGTTGGCCCAGCGTCCTCTGGGTTAGGGGAGGGTTTGCCCGGGGTACGCCGTCATTGTAAATAATAATTTGTCCTTAACTGACTTGCCTAGTTAAATAAAGGTGAAATAAATACAATTAATAATATATATATATATATATATATATATAACCCTAACCCTATATATTAGGCGAGCCTGTAGAGCAGTTCTCAGCATGCGCCCCCAAAATTTAATGCAACTCTCTCATGTACTTACGGTAAATTGAATGAGACGTCATCACGTCATGTTGCATTATTATTGTAGACACAGGAACAGGGATTTGTTAACCGCTATGATCTGAGGTTTAAACTACCCAACCAGGTGTCCACTTACAGGCCACAGTGTTTAAACATATTACAATTCAATATCGCTATTTTTCCCTTTAAAATTTGCCATTATCAATATCTAGCTAGCTAGGCTATTCTAGCTAGAATGTCGGAGACCGTAATGTTTCAGACGCAGTTGTCGTCCATCATGGAAGCTCTATCCACCGCCGCCATGGCGGAGATAACCAAACTGGTGGACGAGTACTCCGCGTTTTTACGTGGGGAACTGTCACGTAAAAAACACGACAACGAAATCCTGATGAAAAAGCTGAAAGTAGTTGAAAACCGGCACCGGAAAAGGACATCTACGATTGAACACGGCGGGGACGGAGTTGGCGCTGTGCTGCGCGAGAGACTTTGGAACGGGGGTTCCCTACCGCCCCGTACGTGTTTATGTATTTAGTTTTAAATGCTTGGTGATTTAAAATCGACAGTCGAAAATGAAGTAATGTGGTCCCTTCTCTTTCCATGCAGAAACCAACAGAGAACACAAGCCCGACCAAGTCTTTACGCAGCAGGGTTGCAGCAGCGAGTGGAGTAATGGACCCGCGGCGCGGGAGGGACTAAGGACGGACGAGGTAGTGTAGCCGCACATTACACTCTTTTGTTTTATCAGCAGTAAAATAGTTAATCGTGGGCATGGCATTGATATTATTTACAGCTGAATTATAAGGTATAATAATTTACATAAGGATTGATAAAACATTGTCAAAAACAGGCTAATAGGCTAGTATAGGGTAAAGGTATTTATGCATGGCATACACGCAAGTACGTGTTTATGTAATTCGCCTCCCATTAACAATGCATTGATAACACTATCACCGTCTCTGTCCGTTAACAGACCACTGTAACAGACGAGACGGCTGAACCAGTTACCATCAAACAAGAGAGACTGGAGGAGGACGGCCCAGGGGAATGTGGTGCTCCAAATGAACTGAGGATGAATGGTGAGAGAGACAAACCACGTTTCCATCAACAGTTTTTATACAAGGAAAGTCATACCGAACTTTTTTTTTTATCACGATGGATGGAAACAGGAAGTTTCGGTACAATTTTCTAAATGCCAACAGATATCATTTGTTCATTCGACATGGTGGGACCTTTTTGTCTGTAAAATGAATTATGTGAGAAATGGGGATTGAAACGCCTCTGGGCCAATATTGAAATTATAACCGTCATATCGAGGTGAATTTGGAGTCACGTGATGATATGTTGTGTGTGGTCCTCCCACTACGACTCGGGAAATCATGCAGTTTATTAGGCTACAGATGAAATAACATGATGAACTTCAGGGTGGTGCTGCTCCTTTCCGATTAATATCATTGGTCTGATTCTGGGGATGCTTGACTGCCGTTTGACAAATATTCTAGCTCCATAATAATTTAGGTTTAAAGTTTATTTCCAGCAATTCTACACATTTTGTAATGGGGTGCAGAGAATATTTTGCCGTTTTTAAATGTAATTTTCTTGCAATTCTTTACATTTTGCCATGTCTAATGTGTATTCATGTGATATTTGAGTGACTCAACAAAATCTATGGGCTAAAAAACCTAGCAAAAAAAATGTTAGTTGATCTGGACATTTCTGACAAGTTATAAATAGCTCTCTAAGGTATGCAAGTGTAACAGATGTGAAACGGCTAGGTAGCGTTTCAATCGGTGACGTCACTTGCTCTGAGACCTTGAAGTAGTGGTTCCCCTTGCTCTGCAAGAGCCGCGGCTTTTGTGGAGCGATGGATAAACGATGCTTCGTGGGTGACTGTTGTTGATGTGTGCAGAGGGTCCCTGGTTCGCGCCCGGGTATGGGCGAGGGACGGTCTAAAGTTATACTGCTACACAATGACTGACATGACAAGAGGAAAGCTGATGATGTACCACCCAATTTAGAAGTTGCACCTTGTGCATTCTACTGTTTCAAGTTGAAAGCCAGACTGAGTTCCTGTTTTTTATCTGCAACAAGTCCGTTTGGTGGAAACACACCACTGGTGGGAAAATGCACATATTTTCTATGCAGATTTGAGAATATTCACATTAAATTGGATGGAAACCTAGCTACCGAGAGAGAAGGAAAGAGCTTAAATGAAATGAGGGAGGAAGAGAGGCCAAGTTCAAACATCCAGCCAGCAAAATGCAATATTGCATGGTTGGTGGTGGTGGTAGTGATGATGATGATGGTGGTGGTGAGGATGATGATGACATTGCCTTCTGTTTTCTATCCCGTGTTGTCCCCTCTCCTACATGTAAGCTCCTGAGCGTTCCACCACTCCACTGGTCGCCCGGCAACCGCATCCCACTGATCAGAGCAGTTTTGAGGAGGACTGGGGGTTCCAGAGTACACCACCAGGGGGTAGAGATGAGCTCAGTGACTCTATGGAACACAACATAGAAGTGGAACATAGAACTATGGGACACCACATAGAACAGGAACATAGAACTATGGGACACCACATAGAACTGGAACATAGAACTCTGGACCATGACCTCAGTAGCAGCTCTCACTGCCTTGACCAGGAACAGCCTGTAGTAGTTGAGATCTGCCTCAAGAGGGAGCCAGAGAGCCCATGTCCAGACCTCAACCCACTACCGGGAGGAGAACCAGGCCTGGGGGTCGACCAGGGGGATCTGGGCCAAACGTACCCCGAGTATGCAGCACTGAACCTGGGGTACGGTGGCTACACAGACACCTCTGGTCTATTTTTCACCTACTCGTCAGAAAACCAACTACAACAACACACTTCCTCCTCGACAACGACCACAGACGATTACGCATCGTTCCCGGGGAAACACTCCGTCACCGTCATGCCCGGTCACCATGGAGACCAAAGAGGAAATGGTGGGACTGTCAGAATTCGAGCTCCCCTCAGTAAAGAGAAGGAGGGGAGGTTCGTATGCAAACATTGTGGGAAGGGTTTCCCCTACATCAGCTGCCTTAAGCGACACGCCCTCAACCACACGAGAGAGAGGACGCATCACTGTTCCATGTGTGGGCGGAGCTTCATCAGACCCAGTCACCTGAGGAGGCATGAACTGCTGCACACGGGGGTCCGACCCTTCGCCTGCGCACTATGTGGACGCCACTTCTCGCATGGCGCACACCTCCGAGCTCACATGAAGACACACACGTGATGGAAGTGCCCTGTGTGTGTGTGTGTGTGTGACGTAATTGACTTCTTGTTTTACATATGATCTAAAGTTTTATGTGGAAAGACTTGAACCAGTTTTAAAAGGGGGGATTCCACGTCAATTCAAGAGTTCAATACATACAGTAGACATCTGTTCTGTGGATTGGTCTTTATTGTAGCCTGCTGTGTTGCTAGGCAGTTTCTGAGTAAAATGCTGATGGTTGAGAGAGCTGCTTTCATTGGTCAAGTTACTTTTTAATTCCAGAAGATGTATTTTATTATTGCTGTCAAATCATATTCCAAGTTTGTATTTCCATTTTACAATTTTTATTTTATTTATTTATTTTATTTATTTTACCTTTATTTAACCAGGCAAGTCAATTCTTATTTTCAATGACGGCCTGGGAACAGTGGGTTAACCTTGCTAGTTCAACGCTCTAACCACTAGGCTACCCTGCCGCCCCAAAATTAATGACATTATCATCAGAAATCCCACACAGAGCTGTTCTTAGGCACAACACGGAGTGTCTGGACACAGCCCCTAGCCGTGGTATATTGGCCATATACCACAAACCCCCGAGGTGCCTTATTGCTGTTATAAACTGGTTACAAGTGTAATTAGAACAGGAAAAATGCATGTTTTGTCATACCCCTGGTATATGTCTAATATACCATGGCTTTCAGCCAATTAGCACTCAGGGCTCTACCACCCAGTTGATAATTAGATATAAGCAACTGGAGACAACTCACCACTCACCACCATATTTTGGTCCATGGCCATGGTTCCAACATGGCCATTTAGCCAAGTCCCCAATGCCTGGCCAACGCTTGCACCATGAAGCGCAGGTGGAAAGACAGACAGCGAATGGACAGGCACATCGCGGCGCCTGCGCATAATGACGAGGTTTCTGTTTAGAGTTCTACCACAAATCAACAAGTGGATCGACATTAAACTAAGTGGGATCATTAAACAAGGTGAGTGGCTGGTATATAGGCTACAGCCTATGTATGGCATCGTTTTCATAGCCTACGATTTATGATCAATGCTGCATGGTTGAACTGTGGCCAGTGTAATAATTGTCATAAAAGTTGCTCTACCATAGCCATACACGTTTTTATTGTTTTATGACAGCACCGTGTCGTATACTGGCCAACGTCCCGCTATAACCGAACTATTTTACTGTCTATTGTTAGGCGTTTTGGCACCATACTACAGATTGCGCGCAAAGAAAACACAGTAATGCAATGACCGCATGGCGGATTAGTCTGTAGCTAATCTGATGTGGTTTACCGTTATAGGGCGAGTGTACTGTCTGTACATCCTAATGTAGGCTCTAGCTCAGTGCACATTCTCATACCATTAGCGGATTTATTACGCATTAGACCGTAGTCGATAGTCCCTAGATTGTATTATTCCGATTTCCGACCTTGTATTATAATTATTTATCCTTAAAGTGTTTGATGTGCACTATGTATTTTTATTATTAATTGTTATTGTATTATTACACTTGCCACGTGTTGTGATGCCTCTTTACTTGTATATTTTAGGGGGAAGATGAACAATCGCCTCTCTCAAAGCAAATGACAGGATCATTTATGAAATGGCAACAAAGGAATGAACAAAAGTCATGAGTTACACACTGAAGAAAAGAGAGGGAAATAAACACAAAGTGGAACAAAGTGGGCGGAAAGGAGAGGAAGTGAGAAAGAAAGAGGAAGAGAAACACATCTACTAGAGGGGCTATTAGAGCAACCGTTCATCAGTTTACACTGCAGGTTGAGGAACGTCACACTCCTCGTGAGTTTAACCACTAGGCCTACTATTTTGACAACTAGTGTTAGTGTGCTATGATCTCAAATTCTACTGCGGCCACCACTTCAAGAATGAGTTGTTTGAAACGTGTCATAAAACGTGTCATCTGTAACTTCTTCTGATACTGCAAGTCATTCTATAGACAGTCTAATGATCTTCTACATTTAGATTTACAATTAGGTCATTTAACAGAGGCTCTTATCCAGAGCAACACAAGTCTTCCATCCTAAAAAATACATTTAAAAAACTTGTTGAGAAGGGGAGTTAACCCGTATATTTTCTGATAAGTGCCGTTTGAATTGGAATGCCACGTCTTATCTCTCCCACCCAGCACTTCTTTCTAGTGATACAGCTACTTTTCAGCCAGACACTCTCAAATACTCAAAACAACTATCAAGAGGGATAGAGAGCGAGGGAGAGAGCGAGGGAGAGAGAGAGGGAGAGAGAGAGCGAGGGAGGGAGGGAGAGAACGAGAGGGAGAGAGAGAGCGAGGGAGAGAGTAAGGGAGAGAGAGGGAGGGAGGGCATATAGAAAAGTAAGACAAGAGTCAGAGGATAGAAAAAGGGTCTCTTTGAATACAGTCACCCACTAACCCCACATTAATAAGACAACAAGAACAGTCCTTTGAGTGACAGTTAAACAGGCAGCCAGTCAGTCAGTCAAAGCAGGGAGTCAGCCAGGCAAGTAGCTATCAGTCGGTCAGCCAGCCAGTCAGAGCAGGGAGTCAGTCCATCTCTCTCTCAGTCGGTCAGCCAGCCAGCCAGCCAGTCAGAGCAAGGACTCAGTCAGCCAGGCAGGTAGCTAGCCAGCCAGTCAGCCAGCCTGTTAATCAGGGAGGATGCTGGGATGCGGTGGGGGTGGAGTGGGGTTGCGGTACAGGCTGACCCTGGCCACAGGGCTGGTGGAGTGTCTGTGTTTTGCCGGCGTGGTCTTCGGCTGGGCATCGCTGGTCTTCGTCCTGAAGACAGACGGTTACTTCACTGACCTATGTGTCAATCTGACTACTGGACCCAACAGTACAGTGGAAACAGGTGAGTAGTTCAATGCTATTCAGTTCAATATGACATAGAATACAATAGTATAGATTTGAATATAATAGAATACGAAGCACAGCTGAGGAGTTCATACTAGAAAACTGAAGGACCTGGATCTCTACTTCTATCTCTCTCTGTATTCATCTCTCTCTCTGCCCCATCCCCCCTCCCCCACGCCCTCTCTCCTCATCCATCCATCCATATCTCTCTCTATATTCATCTCTCTCTCTGCCCCATCCCCCCTCCCCCACGCTCTCTCTCCTCATCCATCCATATCTCTCTCTCTCAGACTGTAGTGGACAGGATGAACAGTTCTCCCTGGTCTTCATCATCCCTAATCTCTCTCCCCATCCCCCCATCTCTCTCTCTGACTGTAGTGGACAGGATGAACAGTTCTCCCTGGTCTTCATCATCCCTAATCTCTCTCCCCTTCCCTCCATCTCTCTCTCAGACTGTAGTGGACAGGATGAACAGTTCTCCCTGGTCTTCATCATCCCTAATCTCTCTCCCCTTCCCTCCATCTCTCTCTCAGACTGTAGTGGACAGGATGAACAGTTCTCCCTGGTCTTCATCATCCCTAATCTCTCTCCCCATCCCTCCATCTCTCTCTCAGACTGTAGTGGACAGGATGAACAGTTCTCCCTTGTCTTCACCATCCCTAATCTCTCTCCCCTTCCCTCCATCTCTCTCAGACTGTAGTGGACAGGATGAACAGTTCTCCCTGGTCTTCATCATCCCTAATCTCTCTCCCCTTCCCTCCATCTCTCTCTCAGACTGTAGTGGACAGGATGAACAGTTCTCCCTGGTCTTCATCATCCCTAATCTCTCTCCCCATCCCCCCATCTCTCTCTCTGACTGTAGTGGACAGGATGAACAGTTCTCCCTGGTCTTCATCATCCCTAATCTCTCTCCCCTTCCCTCCATCTCTCTCTCAGACTGTAGTGGACAGGATGAACAGTTCTCCCTGGTCTTCATCATCCCTAATCTCTCTCCCCTTCCCTCCATCTCTCTCTCAGACTGTAGTGGACAGGATGAACAGTTCTCCCTGGTCTTCATCATCCCTAATCTCTCTCCCCATCCCTCCATCTCTCTCTCAGACTGTAGTGGACAGGATGAACAGTTCTCCCTGGTCTTCACCATCCCTAATCTCTCTCCCCTTCCCTCCATCTCTCTCAGACTGTAGTGGACAGGATGAACAGTTCTCCCTGGTCTTCATCATCCCTAATCTCTCTCCCCTTCCCTCCATCTCTCTCTCAGACTGTAGTGGACAGGATGAACAGTTCTCCCTGGTCTTCATCATCCCTAATCTCTCTCCCCATCCCCCCATCTCTCTCTCTGACTGTAGTGGACAGGATGAACAGTTCTCCCTGGTCTTCATCATCCCTAATCTCTCTCCCCTTCCCTCCATCTCTCTCTCAGACTGTAGTGGACAGGATGAACAGTTCTCCCTGGTCTTCATCATCCCTAATCTCTCTCCCCTTCCCTCCATCTCTCTCTCAGACTGTAGTGGACAGGATGAACAGTTCTCCCTGGTCTTCATCATCCCTAATCTCTCTCCCCATCCCTCCATCTCTCTCTCAGACTGTAGTGGACAGGATGAACAGTTCTCCCTGGTCTTCACCATCCCTAATCTCTCTCCCCTTCCCTCCATCTCTCTCAGACTGTAGTGGACAGGATGAACAGTTCTCCCTGGTCTTCATCATCCCTAATCTCTCTCCCCTTCCCTCCATCTCTCTCTCAGACTGTAGTGGACAGGATGAACAGTTCTCCCTGGTCTTCATCATCCCTAATCTCTCTCCCCTTCCCTCCATCTCTCTCTCAGACTGTAGTGGACAGGATGAACAGTTCTCCCTGGTCTGCATCATCCCTAATCTCTCTCCCCATCCCTCCATCTCTCTCTCTCAGACTGTAGTGGACAGGATGAACAGTTCTCCCTAATCTCTCTCCCCATCCCTCCATCTCTCTCTGACTGTAGTGGACAGGATGAACAGTTCTCCCTGGTCTTCATCATCCCTAATCTCTCTCCCCATCCCTCCATCTCTCTCAGACTGTAGTGGACAGGATGAACAGTTCTCCCTGGTCTTCACCGTCACCTCCTTTATGAACAACTTCCTCACGCTTCCCAACGGATTCATCTTCGACCGCTTCGGCACCATGGCAACGAGGCTTCTGGGAATGTGAGTCTTTTTTTCAACTACAGAAATCCAGGCTTCATTGCTAGGGCCCAGAGTTTTTCCTGCCCTGGTCAGGTAAGGATGGCAATATACCCATATACAATGTGATATATGGCATATCCATTGCAAATAATTCTTACAATGTCAACATTTAAAGACTATAACTAGGTCCTGACCTCTGACCAGTATTTCCAGGACATCCACAGAGTTTTATTTACACATAGTCAATTAATTACAATTCTTCAGTAAGTTTATACCTAGACCGTCGCCTAGACCAGAGAGAGTGACTGAGTCACTGAGTCTAAAGGGGGTGGGAAGGTGAGGGTCCATTCCTGGTTCACTCAGTCATTGTTGTTGTAGAATATGTATGCATATTTTAAGCTTAGCTCTACAGGTTTATTGAGGTTGTCTTCTGACCCACTGAGAAATGTGTCACGACTAAAGTTTAACAGACCATAACCCACTGTGTGACACCTCTTTATCTACCTCTGCTCTGTATTCCCCTCAGATGTCTCTACACCACTGGTACACTGATGGTTGCCTTCTCCAGTTCAGGTGAACATAGACTGTACAGTAGAACGGTTGTTATTCAATCAGAACAGCTCTTGGTGTTCGTGTATTTGATAAATGAACAAAGACAATCAATCAAATGTATTTCTAAAGCTCTATTTACATCAGCAGATGACACAAAGGGCTTGTAAGGAAACCCAGCCTAAAACCCTAAACAGCAAGCAATGCAGATGTAGAAGCACAGTGGCTAGGAAAAACTCCCTAGAAAGGCCAAAACCTAGAGAGGAACCAGGCTCTGGCTGTTCCCGCTAGAAATTATAAGAGTACATGGCCATTAAGTCCAGATCGTTCTTCAAGATGTTCAAACGTTCAAGGATGACCAGCAGGGTCAAATAATAATCACAGTGGTTGAGGAGGGTGCAACAGGTAAGTAAGTACATCAGGAGTAAGTGTCAGTTGGCTTTTCATAGCCAAGCATTTAGAGGTTGAGAGAGAGAGACACCGGGAGAAGGAGAGAGAGAGACACCGGGAGAAGGAGAGAGAGGGTTGAAACAGCAGGTCCTGGATAAGGTAGCACGTCAGGCAGACCAGCAGAAACTGGAGCAGCAGTACGACCAGGTGGACTGGGGACGGGGACCTGCAAAAGCATTAGGAAGAGCACATTCCTAGTGTTGGATGTTGGATGAGTAAATATTGATCCAGGCTGAACTTGGCCTATGCTGTCTGTGTCTCTCTCTCTCTCTAATAGCTTTGTCCATGCTGCTGTTCCCAGCCCTGTCCTTCATCGCAGTGGGAGGTATATTGTTCCTCATCACAAACATACAGGTACAGCAGCATGCCATGACTCATCAGTTTCAACACAGTTCCAGACAGGACAAACAGTATTCATTACATCTGTGTAACAGGTGTATGTCACACACTATTTTGTCTGTGTAACAGGTGTATGTCACACACTATTTTGTCTGTGTAACAGGTGTATGTCACACACTATTTTGTCTGTGTAACAGGTGTATGTCACACACTATTTTGTCTGTGTAACAGGTGTATGTCACACACTATTTTGTCTGTGTAACAGGTGTATGTCACACTATTTTGTCTGTGTAACAGGTGTATGTCACACTTTTGTCTGTGTGACAGGTGTATGTCACACACTTTTGTCTGTGTAACAGGTGTATGTCACACACTATTTTGTCTGACACATAAAACTGATATTTATTCAGTAAATACTGTATTTATACTGTATACTATATGGATACTGTGTTTATACTGTATACTATATGGATACTGTATTTATACTGTGTACTATATGGACACTGTATTTATACTGTGTACTAAATGGACACTGTATTTATACTGTGTACTATATGGACACTGTATTTCTACTGTGTACTATATGGACACTGTATTTATACTGTGTACTATATGGATACTGTATTTATACTGTGTACTATATGGACACTGTATTTATACTGTGTACTATATGGGTGGATGTATTCTCCTTGGATGAATGTCCACAATTGTTGAACTGTTGTTCGCTACCATAGGTTGGGAACCTATTTGGCTCCCATCGTTCCACCATCATCACCCTCTATAATGGAGCCTTCGACTCTTCCTCGGCTGTCTTCCTCATCATCAAGGTATCACAGAACTCACACATACTGTAGCCTACAGGACAGAGGCCTCTGAGAGAAAAATGTTCTGCTCGTCAGGTTACTAGATAACTGCCTTAAAAAGGCCAAGTGTATAAAACAGATTAATTTGTATATATTGTAGATATATCCCATATAATGATTATATTTGTATATATTGTAGATTATCCCATATAATGATTATATTTGTATATATTGTAGATATATCCCATATATTGATTATATTTGTATATATTGTAGATTATCCCATATAATGATTATATTTGTAAATATTGTAGATATATCCCATATAATGATTATATTTGTATATATTGTAGATTATCCCATATAATGATTATATTTGTATATATTGTAGATATATCCCATATATTGATTCAATTTGTATATATTGTAGATATATCCCATATATTGATTCAATTTGTATATATTGTAGATATATCCCATATAATGATTGTATTTGTATATATTGTAGATATATCCCATATAATGATTATATTTGTATTATATGTAGTCATGGTCATTTAATAGCTATCCATTGGTGGCTCTGCTTATCCATCTCTCTCTCCCTCCGTCTCAGGTGATGTATGAAGGAGGGGTCTCCCTCCGCTCCTCCTTCCTCATTCTCTCTGTCTGCAGTGTCATCCACCTCCTCAGGACGTTCTTCCTCATGCCCAACACCCACATTCCCTACCCACTCCCCGAGGGCTTCACCTATGGGTGAGAACTACAACTCCCACACATACGACAGTATTCATCTGACCAGGCCCTATGATACATAATGCCATAGTATGTATGGGGGCTGTAGTTGTCACCTAGAGAACTACGACTAGCATAGGGCCTGGGGGGTTTCCAGACCATGGAGTGTTTCCTTGTCAGATTACTTGGGCAGGAAAAAGTCCTGTACATGTTCATAGATAAATGCAAAATTAAATTAAATGATTATTAGTGTTTGGCATTTAACAAATGGTATTGAATTGTTAGGTAAGTCTCAATGACATCCATTCATATCAGATGGGTGACCCTGATGATAAAACATATGATTATACTCTGATGCTTCCTTTTCAACAGCGTAAGCCCTGGAAAGTCCAACAGCTACAACGTAGAGGAGATTGAGAAGACGCGAGAGATGGGGATGACATCGGAGGGGGAGGGGCCAGCTGAGACTGACGACATGCCCCTACAGCCTGATGATGGGCAGCAGTCGGAAGACTCTGGGAAAGGTGTCGTTTGGCCAACTACAATCTTTAATCTGGCTGGGGAATGGAAGGTGCATTTTGTTGACTCAAATGTTCTCCTCTCTCTCTCTCAGTGGCCAGTTTCAGGAGTTGTGTACAGTCGTGGTTCTTCCTGTGGCATCTGGTGTGGCTGTCTGTCATGCAGCTGAGACACTACCTCTTCATCGGAACACTGAACCCCATGCTCAACCGGCTGGCCGACAACGACTCAGCCCTGGGTAAACCATACACATGAACACACGCATGCACACACCAAAGCATAGGTTCACTGAATGAATCTAAATACTCTCTCTCCCTCCCCCCTCTCCCCCTCCCCCCCTCTCTCTCAGTGAGTCAGTACACCAATGCCTTTGCCTTCACCCAGCTGTGTGGGGTCCTCTGTGCTCCCTGGAACGGCCTCATCATGGACAGACACAAGGGGAAGCCTCTGGCTCCAGGTGGGTCACATGGCTCTAGCTTAGCCTCTGGCTCCAGGTGGGTCACATGGCTCTAGCTTAGCCTCTGGCTCCAGGTGGGTCACATGGCTCTAGCTTAGCCTCTGGCTCCAGGTGGGTCACATGGCTCTAGCTTAGCAACAACAGGATGGTGTTCAATAGTGCACAAAGTAGCTAAATGTTAAGCAATTAAAGACCAAAATGGGTATCCTTATTTGTTCAGGTAGTAGGCCTACCTTCTGTTTCAGTCTAGAATATATACTTTTTAATCCTATTTCATGCCTCATGAGCAAGGCCATGGTTCTGGTGTGTGTGTGTCCATCATCATCATCCTCACCCAACCTTTCTCTCACCTCCTCCCTCTATAGGAGAAACAGATAAGGAGGCAGACCTACGCTCCTCCTCTCTCTCCCTCTTCCTCACCTCCCTCCAGTGCCTCCTCTTCTCCATCTGCGCCTCCTCTCCTCTCCTCCCTCTCCAGTACCTCACCTTCATCCTGCAGGTCCTCAACCGCTCCTTCCTCTACGGAGGCAACGCAGCCTTCATCAGCATCGCGTGAGTGAAAGAGGGATAGAGACAGATAGTGGGGGCAGAGTGGCAGATTAATAGAGAGATCTGACAGGAAGGAAATAAAAAGGAAGATTATAGAAGAAGGAACAAGGGACTCAAAAATAAAGACAATAGACTTGACATTCTAAAATGTAAAAATACAGTTGAAAGACTAAAGTTTACAATAAAGGAAGGTGACTGAGTGCTCCTCATTCATACTTCCCTCAGTTGATGTCTTTCTCCTTCCTGCCCTCTCTCACCAGTTTTCCTGGGGTCCACTTTGGGAAGCTGTATGGTTTGGTGATGTCTCTGTCTGCCGTGGTGTCACTGCTGCAGTACCCCTGTTTCGCCCTGGTCAAAGGAGCCCTAGGTGGAGACCCCTTCTATGTGAGTGGGTCATACAAACATACGGTCACTAGATGACTAACCTCGTCCCCAGGCTCAGTTGCTATCGCGAGAGAGCCGGCAGGGTGGATGAGATTAGTAGATGTACTGTGCTGTACTTGCCAAAAAGTAAATATTGAAATGTCTTTGTTGAACCTCACAGCTCATAACACAAAAACAGTGTAACTTGCAGTTGGCCTACTTTGTACACGTGTATGGTTAAGGCTACGCTCTCAAAAGGGCTGTCTTTGTCATCTTTCCTCCTCAGGTGAACATCGCTCTGACTCTCCTCACTCTACTGGCGTTCATCCATCCAATCAACATCTTCTACCACTGCAGGAAACTGACCAATCAGAGGGAGGATATGGCCGGTGGTGCTGCCATCACATTGGCTGAGGCCAAAATGTAGGGCACATTACATGATGGTCCTGAGCCAAGGGAAACAGGAATTGTCTTATTTCTAATTGTTTAAAGGGAATATGTGACTATGTAAAATAATAAAACGCTTTTTTATACTTATGTTTTACAGTAATCCCATATTCCATCAGTATGTTTTGTTGGATAGTTGTCAATAAAAATGATTATCCATTATTGTGTCCACATTTTAAGCATAATAAGTCATAGCAGACTGTCATGCCGGAAGTCGTCAATGAAAACAAACTGGTTTCCGGTTAAATTGAATCACGCAGTCCAAAACAAACCAGTTGGCGATCACATATACATTTAGGCTGATAAAGATTGGTATTCAAGGTTTTCGTCTCGTGTAGGCAAGAGTTGCAATTTCCGATGAACACCCAATATCCTGAGTTTCACAACAGCTTTAGAAATGGAGGAAACCACGTTTAGCTACAATTTTATTCCGAGTCGAAGGATGGATGAAGTGATCGACGTGATGCGATCTAGTTTTACACAACTTCAAAAACAACTGAACGGATCTTTACATATGTCAGAGGAAGTTGTGGTTTTATTTCTGTCCATCTCTGAAGTGCCGTTGGCTCGTTGTATGGGTTCTCTGCAAAAAGCGTTACTGGCGGAGATAACCAAGCTGTCGAAAAGTCAGGTCGCCGACGTTCTTACGGTGAAAGGTCCAGTACCGAGAACGGAGAGAGCAGAGTACTTCAGTTAGCGGCGGAAGAAGCTGAAAATGAAGATGTCAGTTACGACAACGATGGCACAGACACAGGTAGTTCATTCTACACACACAATCAATATAACATACAAAACATTGTCCAATATGTGTGTAGCATACTGCTGGATAATTGATTGTAATCAAACACACAGTAGAGAGAAGGTATTTTGATCAAGTTTGGGGGTACATTTATGAAATGTAGCCCATAACAAGTTAGGAGATAAAAATCGGTTCAAGTTATTGCCAATGTTGACGCTTGCCTTACTTCCCCAACAACAACAGGTCACATGTAGACCACAGTGATACCAAAGCAGACCCAGATCCATCATACTGTGGCAGTGGATCAAGCCTCCACCACACATGTAGTCGTCTGTGGCCATATGTTCAGGACAGGATGATGCACCTAGTGTCCACACGGGAGAGAAGCCTTACTCCTGCTCCGACTGCAACAAGACCTTCCACAGACAGGTAGGAACTGGGTAGAAGTAGTAAGACATGATTTCATCTTGTGGTGAGAGTGATAAGCTCTTTGGGTAGGTTGGCACTCAGCTAGTTACATTCTATTTTTATTGGTCGACATGAATCTAACACAAACTACTACAGGGGGGGGGGCTCCGCCTGCCCGGGCACCTTCTTCCGTTCTTACGGATGCAAGCAACACATGCTCACCCACCAAGAGGACAGGCCCAAGCCGTACATGTGCTCACACTGCGGCAAATTCTTCTCCAATGCCACGGCAGTCGCCGCCCATGAGCGAGAAGCCGTTTCGGTGCCCGTACTGTGAGAAGACGTTTGCGACCGCCGGTATGACGAAGGCGCACGCCCTGTGCCACCTGACTGAGCAACCTCACCCGTGTCCCCAGTGTGACAAGAGCTTCAGAACAGTGTATGATCTGAAGGGCCTTGTGGTGATAAAAGGCCCTTCCTGTGTGAGAAGTGTCCCAAGGCCTTCAGGACAGCCAGGATTCTGCATAACCACAAGGTCAGTCAAGTTAGGTTGAGAGGACTGGTCCCTGGTTTTGCTGTCAGTGTACATGTAGGTAGGAAACACTGTTCATAAGGGTTTGAGGAAGTGTAGGAGAGATGTGGACTCCTGTATTTACTCTAAACAATACTACACACAATGGTATACTTATAGGTATGCGTTGAGAATGGTTGTTTTTGAAATTCTATATATTTTTTGAAAAATCTTGGCGTATAAAAGGACTGGCGAGGAGAATAGCTAAATGGAGCCGTGAGAAACTCAACATTGTTCCCTGTATTAGGTCCACCACATGGAGGACAGTGACCACGCCTTTGAGGACTGCAACAAGACACCCCTTCACCTGAAGCTCCACTCAGAGGACAAGCCCTCTGTCTGTCCAGACCGTGGCAAGGGATTCCTCTGGCTCGACCGCCTCCACCGCCGTACCCACGTTACAGAGCCCAAGTCCGGGAAGATCCACGTGCCTGCGGGCGTTCACCAGGGAGTGACACCTTAATGTTGAGCACGGCGTCGAACCGTCCACCCCCGTGGGTCAAAGTTGAACTGTCATCTGGATTGGAGGCGAAGACTAGGACAGTCCAGGTCAAACCGCCTTCGTTCAGGTGTTTTACAGGTCTGAACTGGATCACCACAGCTGTGACGAGGAGACGGAGACATAGACAGTTCCAGCAGAAGAGGAGGATCACAATGAAGAAGTCAGAGCAGTTTGATGTTGAAAGAAGAAAACGTGTTCCCGTCTTATAAACTACTTCTGTCAGTGTCTAGTAGTACACTCCATAGACACCAGCTTGTGTCAGGTAGCAGGGAATACAGGTCTAGGACCAGTTGTTAGAACGCATCTTGTCAGCACCAAGAACAGGTCTAGGACCAGTTAGACTGCAGCTTGTGTCAGGGCCGGGGAGTGCTGTAGCAGCAAGAACAAGTCTAGGCACTGTTGTTTGAATGCAGCGTGGGTCAGCAGGAAGAACAAGTCCCAGGCCCGTTTTTATGATTGTAGCCAACCAGGGAGTGGGACAGCCTCTGACCTTGTTCCAGGCACCTGTAGTGAGGTTCACAACTCCTGGTAGAGTCACAGCACCATCTACAGCCCAAACAGTGAAACTACTCTGCGACTAGTTTACATGCCTGTGGTATCATCCAAAGCAACACCCATAGCACCAGTATAGTATCCAAACCCATAGTAACACTAGTAAATCCCTGACAAGTCTCACCCGTAGCAGCTAAACACAGTAGCAGCACCAGTCACCTCCATGGCCAGACCAGACATCACAACTATGGCAGCACCAGTCACCTCCATGGCCAGACCAGACATCACAACTATGGCAGCACCAGTCACCTCCATGGCCAGACCAGACATCACAACTATGGCAGCACCAGTCACCTCCATGGCCAGACATCACAACTATGGCAGCACCAGTCACCTCCATGGCCACACATCACAACTATGGCAGCACCAGTCACCTCCATGGCCAGACCAGACATCACAACTATGGCAGCACCAGTCACCTCCATGGCCAGACATCACAACTATGGCAGCACCAGTCACCTCCATGGCCAGACCAGACATCACAACTATGGCAGCACCAGTCACCTCCATGGCCAGACCAGACATCACAACTATGGCAGCACCAGTAACTCCCAGGTGAAGACCAAACAGAAGAAAATGTTTTAGTTAAATTATATATAGAACAGGGACAGGGAGGGACCCTTTTAGTTGCAAAATGTTTTGCTACAGCGTGTAACCAATTCACTCAGTCATAGCTACTACTCCTCCATGCTAACAGTTGGCTGAAGTAAACCCTGATATGAGTGTCAATGAAAAGACCCACTGAAACATCTCTCTAAAACAAAGTTTACTTACAAATACCCAAAAGCCATTGACAGTAAGAATGTACACAGTGATAAATGCTATTTGTATGACCAAACAAACTGATCAGATATACTTCAAGTTTCTTTCATAAAGAGCCATTCTAACATGCAAACAAACACAGGATGAAGAACTGATGATGTCACCATGTTTAGGATTACAAATGTGTTAGTTTACTATTCTAACATTTAATCCTCGGAACATTTGATTAAACAGTTAAGACTATAAAAGTTACATGTTCGAGTTCTTGTTAGGTCTACAGCATAATGTACAGTGCCTTACGAAAGTATTCGGCCCCCTTGAACTTTGCGACCTTTTGCCACATTGCAGGCTTCAAACATAAAGATATAAAACTGTATTTTTTTGTGAAGAATCAACAACAAGTGGGACACAATCATGAAGTGGAACGACATTTATTGTATATTTCAAACTTTTTTAACAAATCAAAAACTGAAAAATTGGGCGTGCAAAATTATTCAGCCCCCTTAAGTTAATACTTTGTAGCGCCACCTTTTGCTGCGATTACAGCTGTAAGTCGCTTGGGGTATGTCTATCAGTTTTGCACATCGAGAGACTGACATTTTTTCCCATTCCTCCTTGCAAAACAGCTCGAGCTCAGTGAGGTTGGATGGAGAGCATTTGTGAACAGCAGTTTTCAGTTCTTTCCACAGATTCTCGATTGGATTCAGGTCTGGACTTTGACTTGGCCATTCTAACACCTGGATATGTTTATTTTTGAACCATTCCATTGTAGATTTTGCTTTATGTTTTGGATCATTGTCTTGTTGGAAGACAAATCTCCGTCCCAGTCTCAGGTCTTTTGCAGACTCCATCAGGTTTTCTTCCAGAATGGTCCTGTATTTGGCTCCATCCATCTTCCCATCAATTTTAAAACCATGATGCTGCCACCACCATGTTTGACAGTGGGGATGGTGTGTTCAGGGTGATGAGCTGTGTTGCTTTTACGCCAAACATAACGTTTTGCATTGTTGCCAAAAAGTTCAATTTTGGTTTCATCTGACCAGAGCACCTTCTTCCACATGTTTGGTGTGTCTCCCAGGTGGCTTGTGGCAAACTTTAAACAACACTTTTTATGGATATCTTTAAGAAATGGCTTTCTTCTTGCCACTCTTCCATAAAGGCCAGATTTGTGCAATATACGACTGATTGTTGTCCTATGGACAGAGTCTCCCACCTCAGCTGTAGATCTCTGCAGTTCATCCAGAGTGATCATGGGCCTCTTGGCTGCATCTCTGATCAGTCTTCTCCGTGTATGAGCTGAAAGTTTAGAGGTACAGCCAGGTCTTGGTAGATTTGCAGTGGTCTGATACTCCTTCCATTTCAATATTATCGCTTGCATAGTGCTCCTTGGGATGTTTAAAGCTTGGGAAATCTTTTTGTATCCAAATCCGGCTTTAAACTTCTTCACAACAGTATCTCGGACCTGCCTGGTGTGTTCCTTGTTCTTCATGATGCTCTCTGCGCTTTTAACGGACCTCTGAGACTATCACAGTGCAGGTGTATTTATACGGAGACTTGATTACACACAGGTGGATTGTATTTATCATCATTAGTCATTTAGGTCAACATTGGATCATTCAGAGATCCTCACTGAACTTCTGGAGAGAGTTTGCTGCACTGAAAGTAAAGGGGCTGAATAATTTTGCACGCCCAATTTTTCAGTTTTTGATTTGTTAAAAAAGTTTGAAATATCCAATAAATGTCGTTCCACTTCATGATTGTGTCCCACTTGTTGTTGATTCTTCACAAAAAAATACAGTTTTATATATTTATGTTTGAAGCCTGAAATGTGGCAAAAGGTTGCAAAGTTCAAGGGGGCCGAATACTTTCGCAAGGCACTGTATGTTAAGTCTGATTTCCTCCACAGTACCAATACATCTTCATTTGTTTGTTTCAGCTGCAATATATTTTATATAGTGTTATTCTCAGAGAACTAAATTAATCCTACAGACACTATGAAAATTCAACCTTGTTGGTTAACCAAATATGTAGTGTATATATACAATTCTGAAATGTAAAAAATATAAATCTAGTTTTCCTAAAACAAATGAATAGGTTCAGAAGTAGGAGTCCCAGACTTCGGACGGTAAACTAGTTTAAACAACAGTATATGCATTCAGTAAAACATTTTTTGTAATACTTAAACAACACATGTGTACAGTAGTTATGCTAACGGTTCAAAGAATGATAAGGCACTAACCGAAAAGGGACTTCTCTCTGAATTTAGTTTATATCTACACACTGAAAACACAACAGTAACATGTTTAACAGTCCAACATTTTAACCAAGAAAGGTTAAGTCTTTTAAGTTTCAGAGATTGAGTGATAGTCTTCACAAAGTCCATCTCATCAACTTGGAGAGAGAGCGAGAAGACCCATAATTAAATCTATGTATTGAGTGACAGTCAGCAAGTTGTGTTCATCCTTTCAGACCGTTGTGTAACCCTGTGTGGTCGCGGTCAGACCGTTATGGTGCAGAAACAGCATCTGGTCAAGGCCCTCTGGAGGAATATTGGTTCTCTTCCTCTGAGTCACCCCCCCTCCATCCTGCAGGAACATCTGGACGGCACTGCCTGCGACAGCCGGGGCAGCTAGGTAGGCACGTGCCACTTTGGCCAGCAGGGGGAGCTGTCCTGATCTAGCCTTCCACCACTGTAAAGGCTCCACGCCCAGGGTGGCCCCCTTCTCTGCTCTGAAGACAGACAGCTCAATGTCCACTGTCTCTTCCACTGAGGGCTGCTTGTTCTGGGACTGGGAGCTGAATAGGTCCCCTAGAAGGAACTCCATGCCAGTCTGCTGGGAGGTGGGCTCCAGTTTCAGCTCCATGTTATCACTCTCACTGTCGTCGTTCACAGAGCTACCGGTGGCTTCCTCGTCTGAATCACTCTCTGTTCGCTCTTTGAAACTGACCGGGGTGATCTCCTTCAGCCTTTTGCTTCTTCTCAGGACGTCTCCCTCCATCTCTCCTGATGAGGTGGTCGAGGAGGATCCCCTCTTCTTCCTCTTCCTGCCCCCTGGAGACGCTGCCTCGGCCCTCCTCCGGTCCTCCTCTACGATCCGGACCACTTCTTTCTTCAGCCAGGCGAAGGTGGTCGCCTGCTCTCTGACGTCCATGAAGCCCAGGCCGTGAAACTGGGGGTCGAGGGCGCACGCTACACACAATACCTGGTTGATCTGGGGGTCGTTGTATCGGCGGGAAAGGCCCCACCTTATCTTCTTTTTGAGTTCCTTCAAGATGGTGGAGTCGTTGCGATGGCGGGGGTGGGGGGCGAAATGTCGGTCGAGCAGGCCGGTGAGGATGGGCTTGACCAGCGAGAGCCTGGGGAACGGTTCCTTGGCCAGGGTATGGCACGCCACTTCTAGGGGTTTCAGCAAGGAGGAGAGATCCTCCAACACCTTCCAGTCAGATCGCTTGGGCACAGGGACCAATGAGTTGGAGCTGTCGGTGGTGTCAGATTTAGCACGGACAGCGGAAGTGGAGTTTGTGTCATGTTTGTCAGCGGTTTTCAAAGCGGCAGTCGCCCCCGAATCCATGTCAGTGGGACTTCCTGTGTCTTGTCCAGTTTGGATCTCACTGTCTATTTGTTTTAGTGTCTCAGAGATCATGTTTTGATGGCGGAGGAGCGTCTTAACCACACTGTAAAGCCCATTCCAGCCTGGTTTCCCATAGGCCCAAGCCTTCAGCTCGGCCGTCTCCTGCTTCTGTAGGACTACGATCAGTTTCCTGGCTGGGTGAAGAGTTACCATGTCTTTATCATGGAGGGAGAAGAGGCTGTAGAGAAGGTGTTGGAATACACAGAGGGTCTTTAAGATGATGGAATGACTCATGACTTCCTCTATGCAGCTCTGAACAGCTGTGAAGAAACAGGGTATGGGTGGAGAGTGGGACTCCTCGCTAGTGGAGTTGGCTCGTTCGATCGCTCGTTCCAGACCTGAGAGATCATCAGAGGATATGGAGTCCTCCATCTCCAGGAATGTGGTGGAGTTCGGGTGGTGGTGACGGGCACCTCCACCCACCCCTTCTCCACTTCTCTCTCTCTTCTTCACACATACCTTCATCTTTTCCATCTCTTCGCCCCCAAGCAGGATGAAACTGGGCTGAGAGATGTCCCACTCCTGAGCCACGGACCTCACTGTAGCCTCGACCACGCTCAGATCCATATCCCCAGTTCCCGTCTCACCCAGACGCTGCGTGGCCAAAGCCAGGTTATGGGAAGTGAAGTCAGCGTTGATGAAATGGGCCCACAGGGTGGCGTATCTCTCCTGGTCTCCCTGCCAGTCATGACACCACACGTCAGCACTAACAGCTACGTGGTGAGATACTTGGTTCTGGGTCTTTGAGTGGAAACGGGCAGCTTTTCTTGTTGAGGAGCTGGGTTTGAATTGAACTGGAATATTAGGCTTGGAAGTATCTTCCTCATTGAACCCAGTGCTGTTGGTCAGCAGCTTGGCCCAGGTCTTTCTTCCCTCGGTGTGGACGTCCCTCAGCACCTCCTCCAGTAGAGAAGCTGAAGGAATATCCTTGCAGGAAGGCAGCAGGGTCTGGATCAGCTGCTTGAAGCCCTCCCCCTCCACTGTATCCGGGGGCAACAAGTCTTTGATGAGGAAGTTAGTGATGGCTGTGGTGGTTTGATTGGTCAGGAAGTTAGAGAGCGTCCTCTGTCCCGGTGTAGCGGTGGAACCCGCGGTCACAGTATCGGTCACTGCTGAACTGCCGTTCCCACTCCAAGTCCAGTCCTCATTACTGTAGTTGCTGTTGGTGGTTCTGTGGGTGGAGGGGCTGCTAGAACGAGGTGCTCTGCCGCCCGTAGTGGGGTAAGGCCTGAAGCGCGAGGACGAAACCCAGGGCTTGTTGCCGTCCTTGATTACGTCCCGGCGCTTCATATGGTGCATCTGGACCAGGTGGTTCTCCAGCTGGGTGACAGTAGCACTGTAGTCCACCTGTTGACCACACAGCTTGCACATGACTTTGTCCTTGTCCAGCGGCTGGCCGTTGGGGTCCGGCTCAAACCCAAAGAACTCCCATACGGGGCTGTTGGGCTGAGAGGGGCTCAACAGTATCTCAGCACCCTTTACAAAGTCGTACTTCACGGTTGTTGCCAGTCCCGTCTGATTGGTGTTTTGAGGTGGGTTGAGGACAGGGGTGGGGTCAGTGGCATCAGTCTGTAACCCGCTACTGACATCACTGATGACTGGCAGGGGGCTCCCTGATTGGCTGTTGTCTGACCAGCTGTAAGAGCCATTGGCGTCTGGGAGACTGCTAGTTCCGCCCACTGGCACGACCTGGATGTCACGGAAGATCCGCAGTAAGATTTCCTTGTCCCCGAATTCACACTTGATGTTCTCACCTGTGAGAGTGACAATAAGAGAGAGAATATTGTGTTTAATAACAGTGTTCGTGTGAGTCAAAATATAGGCACTGCTTTATTTAGCATCTCCCTGATCAGTTCCCTTTTACTACAAGATAACAGCGTAATTCCATAATTATTACCAAAAACATACTTTTCCATCACATGGGACGAATACTAGGAAGCTCCAATTGTTATCAAGTAATAAATAATATTATACCAGTTAATAACGCCGAACAACGTTAATTCCGTTGCGCTAGACATCTCAATCACCAAACGTACCGATCCCTAGACCCAGCATGGCAGCGTACTCCTGGCCAATCCAGACCTTGAGTTCTGTCCCCTCAGGGATAGGCTGGGAGACCCTGTAGAAGATCTGACCGCGGTACTGGAACACCGTCATGTTGTGTTCTTCCTCGCAGGCAGCACACGCTACATACCTGAACAGGGATGAGAGGCATGACAATGCAGTGATATTAACATTGCATAGCCCATGGAGCAGTTTCCCCAGACACAGATGAAGTCTAATCCTGGACTAAAAAATATTCTCAATGGAGAATCTCCATTTCTTGCTTTTCAGTCCAGGACTAGGCTTAATCTGTGTCCTGGAAACAAGCCCTAAATGTATATCTTGACTAAAGATGATTTACACATAGATATGAGACATATGAAGTAGGGATGTCTGTTTAGACATTAGAAACATATATTACTAAATGACTTATATTCACTGGGTTAACTAATAAGATCACTACAGGAATACGTGTTTAAATTGAAAAAGGTTAAACAGATCGCTGACAACCTGAAAGACTAAATGCAGACATCATTGTTTCAAACTTAACTTCTCACCTCATCCAGTTTGCTTTGTTTTCATCTGAGGCATCTACGAAGTAGTAGGAATCATTTTCTTTGATCTGGGAACAAGAGAAGAGAATCAACCATTAGCTGATTTGTAGACCAAACTGACCACATTTGCATGTAGTTTACAGTGTATAGGTCAGCCTTTATCAAGACTATACTGAACAAAATGTAAATGCAACATGTGTTGGTCCCATGTTTCATGAGCTGAAATAAAAGATCTCAGAAATGTTCCATACTCACAAAAATCTTATTTCTAAAAAATGTGTGCAGAAATGTGTTTACATCCCTGTTAGCAAGCATTTCTCCTTTTCCAATATAATCCATCTGACAGGTCTGGCATATCAAGAAGCTAACTAAAAATGATCATTACACAGGTGCAGCTTGTGCTGGGGACAATAAAATGCCACAAAAATTTGCAGACAATACAATGCCACAGATGTCTCAAGGTGACGGAGCGTGCAATTGGCATGCTGACTGCTGGAATGTCCAGCAGAGCTGTTGCCAGATAATTGAATGTTAATTTCTCTACCATAAGCCGCCGCCAACGCCATTTGATTGCTGGATCGAATCCCCAAGCTGACAAGGTAAAAATCTGCCGTTCTGCCCCTGAACAAGGCAGTTAACCCACTGTTCCCCGGTAGGCCGTCATTGTAAATAAGAATTTATTCAACCTTATGGCAAGCCTCCAATTCAGGAGTACAACTGTGCTAAACAAGCCTCCAATTCAGGAGTACAACTGTGCTAAACAAGCCTCCAATTCAGGAGTACAACTGTGCTAAACAAGCCTCCAATTCAGGAGTACAACTGTGCTAAACAAGTCACATAATAAGCTGAATGGACTCACTGTGTGCAATAAGTGTTCAACAGGATTTTTGAATGACTACCTCATCTCTATACCCTACACATAAATATATGTAAGGTCCCTCAGTCAAGCAGTAAATTTCAAAACAGATTCAACCACAAAGACCAGGGAGATTTTCCAATGCCTCGCGAAGGGCAACTATTGGTAAATAGGTTAAAATAAAAACAACAGACACTGAATATTCCTTTGAGCATGGTGAAGTTATTAATTACCCTTTGGATGGTGTATCAATAGACCCAGTCACTACAAAGATACAAGCGTACTTCTTAACTCAGTTACCAGAGAGGAAGGAAACCGCTCAGGGATTTCACCATGAGGCAAATGGTAACTTTAAAATCAGTTACAGAGTTTAATGGCTGTGATAGGAGAACACTGAGGATGGATCAACATTGTAGTTACTCCACAATACGAACCTAATTGACAGACTGAAAATGAAGCCTGTACTGAATACAAAATATTCCAAAACATTCATCCTGTTTGCAACAAGACACTAAAGTAAAACTGCATAAAATGTGGCAAAGTAATTAACTTTTAGTCCTGAACACGTTGGGGGCAAATTCAATACAACACATTACTGAGTACCACTCTCCATATTTTATAGCAGGGAAGTCATCACGAGGGTTCGCAGTGGCTTGTGGGTCTGTGTAACCACGTTCATACACACCCAACCACACGAGCAAAACATTTTAATGTCCCCAAAACTGCAAAATGTATGACAAGACCTGAAAATAGTTGTCTAGCAATGATCAACAAACCATTTCACAGAGCTTGAAGAATTTTGAATATAATAATGGGCACAATTCATGTGTGGAAAGCTTTTAGAGAGACTTACCCAGAACGACTCATAGCTGTAATCGCTGCCAAATTTGCTTCTACTCAGGGGTGTAAATATTTATCTTTTTACCTTTATTTAACTAGGCAAGTCAGTTAAGAACAAATTCTCATTTTCAATGACGGCCTAGGAACACTGTTCAGGGGCAGAACGACAGATTTGTACCTTGTCAGCTCGGGGGTTTGAACTTGGAACCTTCCGGTTACTAGTCCAACGCTCTAACCACTAGGCTACCCTGCCGCCCTTTCATTTTCAATACATTGATAAAATGTCTAAAAACATGTTTCATTTTGTCATTATGGGGTATTATTTGATTTCAGGCTATAACAACAACATGTGGAATAAGTGAATACTTTCTGAAGGCCCTGAACATACTCTGTTACACAGCTTCCATATTGTAATGAAACCAGCAGGGAGTAAGGCTCGAACCCTCAACCTTCTGGCCAGACGCCCAGCGCGCCATCGACTGTGCCACAAAAGCATGCTGAAGTGGCAGAGTCGATATCCGCGCTTATAAACCAGGGTCGCTACAATATTCTGTTACACCGCGATTTAGTCAGGATGGTGGATCAGGCTAATATCCACCTGTCCATACTGACAGCCCAGGCTAATATCCACCTGTCCATACTGACAGCCCAGGCTAATATCCACCTGTCCATACTGACAGCCCAGGCTAATATCCACCTGTCCATACTGACAGCCCAGGCTAATATCCACCTGTCCATACTGACAGCCCAGGCTAATATCCACCTGTCCATACTGACAGCCCAGGCTAATATCCACCTGTCCATACTGACAGCCCAGGCTAATATCCACCTGTCCATACTGACAGCCCAGGCTAATATCCACCTGTCCATACTGACAGCCCAGGCTAATATCCACCTGTCCATACTGACAGCCCAGGCTAATATCCACCTGTCCATACTGACAGCCCAGGCTAATATCCACCTGTCCATACTGACAGCCCAGGCTAATATCCACCTGTCCATACTGACAGCCCAGGCTAATATCCATCTGTCCATACTCACAGCCCAGGCTAATATCCATCTGTCCATACTCACAGCCCAGGCTAATATCCATCTGTCCATACTCACAGCCCAGGCTAATATCCATCTGTCCATACTCACAGCCCAGGCTAATATCCATCTGTCCATACTCACAGCCCAGGCTAATATCCACCTGTCCATACTCACAGCCCAGGCTAATATCCACCTGTCCATATTCACAGCCCAGGCTAATATCCATCTGTCCATACTGACAGCCCAGACTAATATCCATCTGTCCATACTCACAGCCCAGGCGTATTTGAGGCAACTCAGAGGGCCGCGGGTCAACTCTCCTACGAAGGGTCCAAACGTCCACCCCTGATGCAGTGACAGGGTCTTGGCAAACACCCCTGCCTCTTCCTCCTCTGCTGACCCCCCAGGCACAGGCCCACTGCCCCACCTCCGGAGGCTGAGGCACGGGGGGATGGAACCCACCGCACGGGGGTCACCGCCCTCCAACCATGGCTCACCGCAGACCACCATGTCTGGGATGAAGTGAAGCGATCTGTCAGTACCGTGGCCACCACCGAAGTTACCATGGCCACTGCCGAAGTTACCATGGCCACTGCCGAAGTTGCCTTGGGAGCCGTTGTCGTTGTTGTAGTGGTGACTCTGCTCTGAACCTGGGTAGAGGTGGAGAGGAAATTAGTAGAAGCTGTCTGGACTGTGGATGGAGGAAAATGCACACCGGAATCAGGCTGGCAGCAGGACACCTCTGTTCTCTACCCCCAGAAATAGAATATGAGCAAGCAGACTGCAGTCTCTTTCCCTCTCTTACACACACACACTATTGGAGGGGGGGGGGGGGGGGGGGGGGATATATACAGTTACATAGAGATATTATTTGACGATATATAAATATTTTTTTGTGCTGGTCAGTTGTACCTGCACCAAAACTCCAGTATTATTTCTTCATAGCTTGTTCTCCATGTTTTAAAAAATGATGAGCAAAAACAACATCAGCGCTTATTTTTTTACAGGACTTCCCGTGACTGATCAAAACTCATGTTCATGGCTCTCTCTTGCCCCTTTGAAGCAGACAGTGAGCAATGTTATATGTTTGGACATTGAATCACAATATCGAATCGCAATACATATCGTATTGGCACCTATGTATCGTGATAATATCGTATGGTGAGGTCCCTGTCAATCCCCAACACACACACGGTGCAAATAACTTGCTGATTACACACCTGATGTCTCTGATGATTGACGAATGGAGGCTCCAACACCACCATACATGAGTTGATAAAACACATCAGGGTGGTGAGCCCTTAAATGTGATCTCAGGTTGGTCGGGCTCCCAGTTTTGCACGGAACTATCCTTCGGCACAACCGACAAATGGCCTCCTCCTTATTTTCAGGCTCCCCTTTATCATTTGGTTTTACACCAAAATGAACCCAGACTGTGGATGTAGCTCGTTTCTTTGAGACTAGATCCATCGTTCAATGGCTCAAATTTGCTAGTGTTTACCTGGATACCACGATATAGCCTAAAGATTAGGCCTCCCGATGATGAAATCCTAAACGGTTATCGATTTACACACAATAATTACCAATTTAGAATGTTTACAGAATATACCGCGTCTGTACATTGTTACTTAATTGCCAACAAATTCAGCAACATATCCGACGAACAACAAGTTAATGTGTACGATATCAGTGACCCTTAAAGGCGATATCCGATACTTCTTTCTCATCGAGGACAGAGTTTGACTGACATCTCTGGTTGACCAATCATATTCAGGCGTTTTGGTGCGTTAGCAAATCATGTTCAAGTATTGAGTTGTATATCATGCGTGACAGCGAGTGAAAGAAAAAAAATAGACAATATTATGTCCCCAAAAAAGCATAGGCTACAATTCTAAAAACCTTTGAATGTAGGCTACCTTGAATGTAGACTCACCTGATGGCTCAAAATAGTACCCATGCCCAGACGTTGCCGATATAAACTCAGAAAATATATCAGGGTGTCGTAGTCGCAGGTGATGTCTTAGATTGCTCGTGTTTCCTCCTTTGACAAAAACAATCCTCCGGCATAACCGGCAAACCGCCTCATCAATATTCTGAGGCTCTCCTTTCTCGTTTGGCTTAAAACCAAAATGCACCCAAATTGCGGATTTGACTTTGGGTTTAGAGACAAGATCCATTCTCACGACCGACCATTATAATCTACGCGTAGCAGTAGCCTACACTCGGTTGAGGGCTGGTCTTTCAATTTGGGTGCGCTCGTTCTACTGACCGCCCAGTAACCTACCCCGTCGTGGCATGCGTGCACTCGATATACCGGGCTCAATTTTGCAAGTGTCACCAAATGTGCAGTCTCACTTAAAAAAGTGAGAAAAATGTGTATACAAGTATTTAAATATCGAGTACTATGGGTGGGCTGCATGGAAATGTAGGAAAACAACTACAGAGAACGTCGTGGTATACCACTGGCCTATGCGAAATGCACAGCATGGAAGTGAGTGAAATTGAGAGAGAGAAATCGACACTGGGTAATTTAGTCTTGGGGAAAAACACATCGAAGCCTACAATTCTAAAACGTTAGGAATTCAACATTTGAATGTAGATTTCAATGCCAGTGCAAATGACTTACAGCAGAGCAGACTCACATGATGGATCAGAGAAGTAGTATCCATTGCCGATATAAACTCAGAAAAACAGTAGGATGTTTTACATTACTCGTGTTTCCACTTTTGACACAAACAATCCGACATAACCTGTAAACGGTCTCATCAAGAGTATGGGGCTCTCCTTTGCCGTTTGGCTTAAAACCAAAATGCACCCAAACTGCGGCTTTGACTTCAGGTTTAGAGACAATACCCATTTTCACGGCTGACCATAGCCTATAATAATAATAATAACGAAGGCGTCCACGCGCTTCCCAGCCGAAACAGTTCGGAAAAGTTCGTGCATATATTATGACGACATTTTTCTGGCGTTTTGGACGTCGGCGAGGGTTTATCGGATGTTCGGGCACACAAAACATTTTCTGGAGGCAAGGCGAAGTTCTATGTACACCCCTTCCTCCGTGATTGGTCAACAGTAGGACTCTACAATAAGGTCTTTGTTGTCGTCCAACTGGAGACAACTCGTTTTCATTGAAAAATACTGCACTATACATCTTAGTTAGATGTAAAATTGCGCAAAAACATCAAAATGAATGACAGATTTATTGAGTTATGTTAGAATCACTTTGACTATTTTGAGAAAGTACAGGTTACGGCGCCTCAAAATGGACAAACGTGACTATTGCCGCTTTCTTCTCGGTTTTCAAACGAAGGTATTTTTTTAAGAGACTTTACGAGCGCACTGGTTCGGTTCGACTAGCCGAGTTTGGCTCGGCACTGTTAGTGTTCAAATACTGGAGAGTTGAGACCAAATCACGGACGCTGGACAGAGTGGATTTCAGTTGTAACAAAATACAGTTTTAATGAGTCAGAGATATCTTGTCCCGCAGTTTTACGTGCACGGACCTAGTTCACATAACTCGGCAAGGAGCCAGGTGAAAAAGAGGCCTATACAATGGTTACATACATTTTTATACATAGAATAAAGTAGGTGGAGTCTTGTCGTTTCGGTCTTCTTGACTGGTCGGAGGGTTGGAGGCGGGCCTTGCTCTAGCCAGAGCGGGCCCCATTGGTGCACAGCAAAAGTTCTTTGCTCTTGGGACCGGCCAGTTAGAGGGAGATGAGATGTGTGTTTATATAAGGAAGAGGGGGTCAGTCTTATGGCTGGGTGTATGTGTTCTTACGACGGAATGTCTTTGTTTATATGAGCTATGTGTATGAATATTTATATAACAGCACCAGCTGAACTTCTTTTTCGGCGGGGTTTATCAGCGGTTGGCATCCAACGTTATGGTGTCTTACCGCCACCTACTGTACTGGAGTGTGGGCCAGAGACAGAGAGCAACTAAATCCTACCTGCCAGCCCCGTTGCTCTTAAAAAAAAGATAACAAAATATTTGAGACTATATCTAATGACGTTCAACTCAATGCACTCTTTAAACTAATGTCCTGTATCTCTTTCTCCCTCATACTAGATCTCATCCCCTCTCTTTCCCTCCAATAATGTCCACACTGTATCAATACATGCTCCACTGTCTCTGTTTCCTGGAAATACTCACATTTTCCTGTTGGAAGCTTTCCTATCACATGTAAGGTCTTATTCAACTGGCTGTGTCCCAACCTTAATCTTGTAAATATAGCCTCCTCTCTTCTGTTCCTTCCTGTAGTTCTCCCTTCCCCAACTTTCCTCTGTATTTGAAATAAATGCCTGCCCTTAGTATCTCTATTCCACTGCTCCTGCCATTTCTCCACCATCTACCTATTGCCCTTTTCTTCTCTGCCATGGTAAATGGGGCATTCAACGCATCATTTACATCCTCCCTACAATCCAGCACTCTAGGATTCTCCTCTCTCGTCCTCTCTCTGCCCCTCCTGTGACAAATTTGCAGAGCTATGCACTTGGAGCATCGCTTCGGCCATCATCTCTGCCTTGTCCTCATTACTGCCACATCCTTCCCACTCGTCAACACTGGATAATACCACTTCCCTCTGACCCCACTCATCCTCCTAATCATCCTCCACACTTCTCCCACAGGTGTCACCCTTCCAATGTGTCACAGAAACGAAGCCAACATGACCTCTTTGCCTGATGGATAGTTCTCCTCACTAGGGCCTGTTTATACTGAATCAGACTGATGGATAGTTCTCCTCACCAGGGCCTGGGCCTGCTGATACTGAATCAGACTGATGGATAGTTCTCCTCACTAGGGCCTGTTTATACTGAATCAGACTGATGGATAGTTCTCCTCACCAGGGCCTGCTGATACTGAATCAGACTGACAGATAGTTCTCCTCACCAGGGCCTGCTGATACTGAATCAGACTGATGGATAGTTCTCCTCACCAGGGCCTGGGCCTGTTTATACTGAATCAGACTGACAGATAGTTCTCCTCACCAGGGCCTGGGCCTGCTGATACTGAATCAGACTGATGGATAGTTCTCCTCACCAGGGCCTGGGCCTGTTTATACTGAATCAGACTGATGGATAGTTCTCCTCACTAGGGCCTGTTTATACTGAATCAGACTGATGGATAGTTCTCCTCACTAGGGCCTGTTTATACTGAATCAGACTGATGGATAGTTCTCCTCACCAGAGCCTGGGCCTGCTGATACTGAATCAGACTGATGGATAGTTCTCCTCACCAGGGCCTGCTGATACTGAATCAGACTGATGGATAGTTCTCCTCACTAGGGCCTGTTTATACTGAATCAGACTGATGGATAGTTCTCCTCACTTGGGCCTGTTTATACTGAATCAGTACGATGGATAGTTCTCCTCACCAGGGCCTGTTTATACTGAATCAGACTGACAGATAGTTCTCCTCACCAGAGCCCGGGCCTGCTGATACTGAATCAGACTGATGGATAGTTCTCCTCACCAGGGCCTGGGCCTGCTTATACTGAATCAGACTGACGGATAGTTCTCCTCACTAGGGCCTGCTTATACTGAATCAGACTGATGGATAGTTCTCCTCACTAGGGCCTGTTTATACTGAATCAGACTGATGGATAGTTCTCCTCACTAGGGCCTGTTTATACTGAATCAGACTGACGGATAGTTCTCCTCACCAGGGCCTGCTGATACTGAATCAGACTGATGGATAGTTCTCCTCACCAGGGCCAGTTCTCTTAGTTTCTCATACTCTTAGGTATAGTCTCAGTAGCTGCCCCACACTCCTCTGTCCACCACGGGACTGCTTTCCTCCTCCTCCTCCTCCCTGAACTCTTAAGTATCGCCTCAGTAGCTGACCCACACTCCTCCGTCCACCACGGGACTGCTTTCCTCCTCCTCCCTGAACTCTTAGGTATCGCCTCAGTAGCTACCCCACACTCCTCCGTCCACCACGGGACTGCTTTCCTCCTCCTCCTCCCTGAACTCTTAGGTATTGCCTCAGTAGCTGCCCCACACTCCTCCGTCCACCACGGGACTGCTTTCCTCCTCCTCCTCCCTGAACTCTTAGGTATTGCCTCAGTAGCTGCCCCACACTCCTCCGTCCACCATGGGACTGCTTTCCTCCTCCTCCTCCCTGAACTCTTAGGTATAGTCTCAGTAGCTGCCCCACACTCCTCCGTCCACCATGGGACTGCTTTCCTCCTCTTCCTCCCTGAACTCTTAGGTATAGTCTCAGTAGCTGCCCCCACTAACACTGTTCTCACCCAGTTATTCATACTATCCACATCCCCTCTCATATCCACCTGAGCCATCACCTGCTCACTCAGCTCCTGAAACGGATCCCACTTTGCTCTTCCAAAGCACCCACCTGTCTACTCCATCCACTGACACCTCCTCCCTCCGGCCTACTGTGCATACTATGGGGTAATGATCACTCCCTACTGTCGACTCCTCCCATACCTCCCACTCACAGATTCCTGCCATCACACTAGATACCAGAGTCAGGTGCAAGGCAGACTCTTTCCCTCTGGCTGCATCCATCCTGGTCCCTCAGCCATCAGTCAGGCACTTCAGATCTTTCCTTTCCATTCAGATATTCCATCACTTGTCCATTTTCATCCCCCCCCAGAGCTGGTTGTGGTGGGCATTAAAATCCCCACACCACATGACCGTACTTCTATCCTGGCCCTCCACCCTCTCCAGCACTTCTAGGTCCAATACCTGACACAGATTCTAGTAGTTCACTACCACTATCATCCCTCCTCTCAACCACACCTCCACCACCACATATTCCTGTTCAATACCTCTGCCTAGCATCCTGTAGGGAAGTCCTTGCTTCATGAAGGTGGCACATCCCCCCTCTCCCACTACATATCTGTCCCTACAAACCACTACATATCTGTCCCTACGAACCACTACATATCTGTCCCTACGAACCACTACATATCTGTCCCTACGAACCACTACATATCTGTCCCTACGAACCACTACATATCTGTCCCTACGAACCACTACATCTCTGTCCCTACGAACCACTACATATCTGTCCCTACGAACCACTACATATCTGTCCCTACGAACCACTACATATCTGTCCCTACGAACCACTACATATCTGTCCCTACGAACCACTACATATCTGTCCTCCCTCCCACTACATCTCTGTCCCTACGAACCCCTACATATCTGTCCCTACGAACCACTACATATCTGTCCTCCCTCCCACTACATCTCTGTCCCTACGAACCCCTACATATCCCTGTATTATAAACTCCACATTCGGTTTGAGTCATGTTTCCTGCACACAGATCACATCAGCCTTAGCTGGCATATCCACAATGAACTGCTTGAACTCCTGCCCATTGGCCAACAGGCTTGGACCATTCCATTGTAGTATTACCACCATAACTAAGATCCAGTAATACATGGCTCCACCCTCCGCTGATTGAGGTCATCTCCAACCTCTTCCCATGTCAACCCTGTCATACTCAGATGTCTCCCAACAGCTTTCACTATTAGCTTAATCTTCTCCGTTTCAGACTTTACTTCAGCAGTGCTGTTGATAACTCCTGCTATGAACGTCACCAGCTTTCTCTTATCTACGTATACCATATCGCCACCCACCTGCCCCATAATCCCCGGTCTAGATGCTCCTACTCATCTCTCTCTTGAACCTGTATCTCTCTGGACCTGCCTCCGCATATGACACCCTTCTCTCCACTCTCACTTGTTGCTCCTCCACTGCCTTCTTCACAGCCTCACACCCACTATATGTCACACGATGAGCACCCCCACAGCTGGGGGGCACTTTGGGTTTACACCATCCCCACATTTCCCATACTCATGCTCCCCTCCACACCTGGCACATCTATTTTTCTCTTTGCAGGCTGTTGCCACGTGCCTCAACCTCTGGCATTTATAACATCTTAAAGGCTTCGGTACATAAGCCCTCACATAATAACTCATATATCCTATGGTTACTTTATTTGGCAGTACCTGGTCCTTGAAGTGTAGATTGGGCTATCTACCCTAACTCCACTCCTTGTTGCTTAGTTGCTTGACGACTTCCCCCATCAACTTTTTTTTATCACAGCCGTCAACCTTATCAGACTCATCGCCCCCTACTCCCCCATCCTCCCTAAACATCAGAACCACTTTATGCTCCTCCTCACCTCCATGCTCTTCCTCACCTCCATGCTCCCCTCACGTCTTATCTTGCCCTTCCTCGGCACTTTCTACCTCCGAACATGGCGCAGAAGGAAAAAGCTCTCGGAGTGAAGCAAATAGAGAAGTGGAAGGTGGTGTGGAGCAGCCGGAATGATCAAGCAGGGAAGCAGTGGATTAAAGGGGTGATAACAGGAATGCCTGTGAATTTGGACAAACTATCCCTTTAAATCTAGTCTGTTACACTACAAGGTAAGGAAACCAATGTGTCAGTTTGTAATTTGGATGAACTATCCCTTTAAATTGTGCTGCAGGAGCGTGTGGGTTGTGTTCACTGTACTGTATGTTTTTCACACTCTAGATTAAGGATGCTAAATCAAACTGAACATGCATTCTTTATTGGCTTCCAAAGGAAAGCGTGAATTTAATCCATATGCTCTGACCAGTGGTTGTGGTTTTGTCCGTGACTTATTGACCAATGATAATGTAACATATCTGTTTTCAGTGCATGACTATACATAAGAATATACACCAAAAGCATTATGGGTAATGTGTGTAGATTGATGAGAAAAAACAAGATTCAATCCATTGTGGAAAAATTCAAAAGGTGTCTGAATACTTTCCGAATGCAATGTATATGTATATATATACATACATACACACACGTATGTATGTACTGTATGTATATATATGCATAATTACATACACACACTATCGTTCAAAAGTTTGGGGTCACTCAGACATTTATTTTACATTTTTAAGAAAAGCACCTTTTTTTGTGCATTAAAATAACATCGAATTGATCAGAAATACAGTGTAGACATTGTTAATGTTGTAAATGACTATTGTAGCTGGAAACGCCTGATGTTTAATGGAATATCTACCCAGGCGTACAGAGGCCCATTATCAGAAACCATCACTCCTGTGTTCCAATGGCACGGTGTGTTAGCTAATCCAAGTTTATCATTTTAAAAGGCTAATTGATCATTAGAAAACCCCTTTGCAATTATGTTAGCACAGCTGAAAACTGTCTCAAACAGGGGAAAACAATACATGTCGTCTATGCACTGAAATAGCGAATGGAGGACGCTTTTTCCCAACTTATGTAACCGATGTGAAATGGCTAGCTAGTTAGCGCGGTGATGCGAGTTAATAGCGTTTCAATCGGTGACGTCACTCACTTTGAGACCTTGAAGTAGTGGTTACCCTTGCTCTGCAAGGGCCGCGGCTTTTGTGGAACGATGGGTAACGAGCTTCGAGGGTGTTGATGTGTGCAGAGGGTCCCTGGTTCAAGCCCAGGTTGGGGCGAGGAGAAGGACGGAAGTTATACTGTTACACTTAATTAATATTAGGCAAGTTGAGAAATAAATATAGTAAGCCTAGCCTATAGAAAACGGATGGGATCCTCCTCTTTTTAACATCACTGTTTTCTCACGCAATTTCATAGCCTATAGAAATGTTGAGCAACATGAGCTCTTGGGCTCTCATCAAGTGTTTTTTTTCTTCGATTTTTTATAACATTTGCATTGATGTCAGAGTGATTAGAGGGACAATAGAGTGCAGAGTACCAGGCAGTTATCAAGTTTGGTAGGCTACTAATGACCATCAGCAGCATCAGAGCTTAGAGAAGCCTAATTACCGTGACTAACCCGTGGGCGCTAAATAGCGTTTCAATCAGTGACGTCACTTGCTCTGAGACCTTGAAGTAGTAGTTCCCCTTGCTCTGCAAGGGCCGCGGCTTTTGTGGCGCGATGGGTAACGATGCTTCGAGGGTGACTGTTGATGTGTGCAGAAGGTCCCTAGTTCGCGCCCGGGTATGGGCGAGGGGACGGTCTAAATTTGTACTGTTACATTGGTGCCGTGACCCGGATTACTGGTTGCTGCGGAAAAAGGAGGAAGGTCAAAAGGGGGGTGAGGTGAGTGTAACGGATGTGAAACGGCTAGCTTAGTTAGCGTGGGCGCTAAATAGCGTTTCAATCAGTGACGTCACTTGCTCTGAGACCTTGAAGTAGTAGTTCCCCTTGCTCTGCAAGGGCCGCGGCTTTTGTGGCGCTGGGTAACGATGGGTAACGATGCTTCGAGGGTGACTGTTGATGTGTGCAGAAGGTCCCTAGTTCGCGCCCGGGTATGGGCGAGGGGACGGTCTAAATTTGTACTGTTACACTGACTCGTGACTGCCGTTGTGGCTGTAATATGGTCACCATAACAGCCCCTGTAAGAGGCATTCATTGTTACATCCCTGTACTTACAAGACTGCAATTACAACCAGTTGCATGTTGTTATTACAGTGTAACTATGAATTATTACAATTAATGACAATACTTGTTAGTGTAATCACATATATAATTATACTATAATATGGACCCCTTTAAAATGAAGCGTTACCAAGATTTCTATGTCACATGAATGGGTTTCCTGACATGATAAATACTTCTCCAGGCGCTGTGAGATCTGATAAGTTCGTAGCGTAACTGCAAAATAAAGAGGATCTGAAACACCACTTGTTCTTGATTAAATGGGTCAGGTGTTTATGAATTACTAGGCTACTTGTGAGGTTAATGAATCACGGTTCTCCGTCAGATACATATGGCCTAAAATGGTGGAGTGGTGAATACTACAGTCTATAGACTGTCTGAAACAAATTCAACTCTACAGTTGGTGACAAGAATTTAATTAGAAACTACTGGCAAGAAAATGATCAACTAAATCACGTGATGATGGTGCACCTTTACAAGTAGTCCATCTAAATCAACTGATTTATCACACTAAACTAATACAGCAGCCATCAGCATTACATTATCAGAGTACTGAGGCAGTGCTGGACAGACACCTTCATTTGTTAAAAGACACTCTTATTTATGTGTGTACCGTAGTCTACAGTGATCATTACAGAGATCCAGTCCATGTTTTCATAATACTGATAACTACTGTAGTATACAGGGATCATTACAGAGATCCAGTCCATGTTTTCATTATACTGATAACTACTGTAGTGTATGTATCCTACTAGTGAACATTACTGTGAATCCAGTCCATGTTTTCATTATACTGATAACTACTGTAGTCTACAGGGATCATTACAGAGATCCAGTCCATGTTTTCATTATACTGATAACTACTGTAGTGTGTGTATCCTACTAGTGAACATTACTGTGAATCCAGTCCATGTTTTCATTATACTGATAACTACTGTAGTGTATCCTACTAGTGAACATTACTGTGAATCCAGTCCATGTTTTCATTATACTGATAATTACTGTAGTATACAGGGATCATTACAGAGATCCAGTCCATGTTTTCATTATACTGATAACTACTGTAGTGTGTGTATCCTACTAGTGAACATTACTGTGAATCCAGTCCATGTTTTCATTATACTGATAACTACTGTAGTCTACAGGGATCATTACAGAGATCCAGTCCATGTTTTCATTATACTGATAACTACTGTAGTGTATCCTACTAGTGAACATTACTGTGAATCCAGTCCATGTTTTCATTATACTGATAACTACTGTAGTGTATCCTACTAGTGAACATTACTGATAGTCCAGTCCATGTTTTCATTATACTGATAACTGATGCACTATGTTCCATTCCATGTTTTATTTATGCACTAGTTGGTCTACAGAGTTCGTGAACAACAGTGTATCTATGTATTCCCACAATGCTTCATGAGCTATAGAGGCTATATAGTTATGAATATCTACCTTTTCCCCAGTAAAAATATCAACATAAATGGTGAAAAGAAATGCAGAAAGGAAACATCTACATCAATATTTACAGAGGGATTGTTCACATCGATACACTTTGATTCAGTAAAGGATATTCAATGACACTGTACCAGAGGAGGCTGGTGGGAGGAGCTATAGGAGGATGGACTCATTGTAATGGCTGGAATGGTTTAAATGGAACGGTATGAAACACATCAAACGTATGGAAACCACATGTTTGACTCCATTCCATTTATTCCATTCCAGCCATTACAATGAGCCCATCCTCCTACAGCTCATCCCACCAGCCTCCTCTGCACTGTATGAAAATATACCATGACAATGGGAGGGCTTCAGAGGTGTAAAGCAGAGGGCTTTAAACAAGTCTATTTTGAGATCATGGGCTTGAAATGTAACTTGCCATCTGTTATTTAGCCACGTATATCACATGAATGGGGTTGCTGAAAACACTTCTCCAGGTGTTGTGACATCAGATAATGTGCTCAACAAGACTGCAAAAAACAGATGACCTGGAACGTTACCTTTCTCTCAACTGAAATGGGTCAGATGCTTAATGAATCACTAGTCTCCCATCACATGTTTCGTTATTCGATCTTATTAGGGCAGAACTAATGTGATTGGTGCGAGTTCCAAAGGCTGCCACTTGTGATTGCATCACCTGACCTATAAAACTGTGTGTAACCCTTAACCTATAACACTGTGTAACCCTAAACCTATAACACTGTGTAACCCTAAACCTACAACACTGTGTAACCCTAAACCTACAACACTGTGTAACCCTAAACCTATAACACTGTGTAACCCTAAACCTACAACACTGTGTAACCCTAAACCTATAACACGGTGTAACCCTGAGCCTATAACACTGTGTAACCCTAAACCTACAACACTGTGTTACCCTGAGCCTATAACACTGTGTAACCCTAATCCTATAACACTGTGTAACCCTAATCCTACAACACTATGAGTAACATTAACTCTAAGCTTAAACCTAATCTTAACCAATTGTATCCCTAATAACCCTAACCTTTGGATCTGCCAACTGAATATACACTTCCTATTGTTAAGGTTTGTACTGACAGCGGTGAAATCTGATCCTAGATCTGTAGTTGGCAACTTCTCACCATCAATGCACTCTAAAACCATCATGTCATTCATTATCTGACCCTGAACTGATCAAGTGTTTCTGTTTTACTACCAGCGTTAAAGCATGGCCCTCATTCAACTGTCTACACTAGTAAGAGATCTGCATCAACTTAATCAGTTCAGTAACAGACCTTGAGTCCTCACAGCTCTCATGTGGTGATGTCACAATATTTATTAATCTCCCTTTATTTATTTTATGGAGGGAAAACTGTTTCACTTCAAAATGTTTTACTGAAGCTATTTAACAGAAACACATCCTCTTGTCTGGTCACACCAGGAACTGATACCATCCCTTGTTCCACTCAATTTGGAGGGAAAACTATTTAACAGAAACACGTCCTCTTGTCTGGTCACACCAGGAACTGATACCCTCCCTTGTTCCACTCAATTTGGAGGGAAAACTATTTAACAGAAAAAGTATGTTTGTAAATGTGCCAACAGGAAGAACATTAAGGTTATACTCATGTCAAAGGCAACAACATTTTCATTGTAATCCAACAGAACATGAGGTCTGGATTGTTCTGGTGGGGAAGACTGGAGTTGGAAAGAGTGCAGCAGGAACCACCATCCTGGGGAGGAAAGATTTTGAAACAAATGCATCTCGTGACTGTTACATCAGAAAGACAGAAGGAGAGGTGGTGTCACATGAGATGTCGCTGGAGAGACGAAGCAGGTACGGGGAGTAACATTTAATAAATAACGGACATATAACGAGACAGGAACAGCGTCAGCAAACAGAAAACAAAGACAAAAAACAATCAATGAATCAGCAGGGAACAGAGCTGGGGAACTGACAAATATAGGGGAGGAAATCAACAGGAGATAAGTGAGTCCAGGTGAGTCCAATAACGCTGATGCGAGTGATGAGGGAAGGCAGGTGTGCATGATTGATGGCAGGAGCGTGTGATGCAGGGTAATCTGGCGCCCTCAAGCGCCAGGGGAAGGGAAACGCGGGAGCAGACGTGACAGGTGGATGGGAAAAGTTTAGATGCTATATACTGAACAAAAATATAAATTCAACATGCAACAATTTCAACAAATGTCCTGAGTTACAGTTCATAGAAGGAAATCAGTCAATTGAAATAAATAAATTAGGCCCGAATCTATGGATTTCACATGACTGGGCAGGGGCGGAGCCGTGGGTGGGCCTGGGAGGGCATAGCACCACCCACTTGGGATTCAGGCCCACCCACTGGAGAGCAAGGCCCAGCCAATCAGAATGAGTTTTTCCCCACAAAAGGGCTTTATTACAGACAGAAATACTCCCTAGTTTCATCAGCTGCCCGGGTGGCTGGTCTCTGACGATCCCTGTAGGTGAAGAAGCCGGATTTGGAGTTCCTGGATTGGCGTGGTTACACTTGGTCTGCGGTTGTGATGCCGGTTGGACGTACTGCCAAATTCTCTAAAACAACGTTAGAGAAGGGTTATGTTAGAGAAATTAACATTAGATTCTGTGGCAACAGCTATGCTGGACATTATTGCAGTCAGCATGCCAATTGCACACTCCCTCAACTTGAGACATCAGTGGCATTGTGTTGTGTGACAAAACTGCACATTTTAGAGTAGCCTTTTATTGTCCACAGTGCAAGGTGCACCTGTGTAATGATCATGCTGTTTAATCAGCTTCTTGATATGCCACACCTGTCAGGTGGATGGATTCTCTTGGCCACGGAGAAATGTTCACTAACAGGGATGAAAACAAATTTGTGCACAACATTTAAGAGAAATACGTCTATTGTTTGAGGAGAGTG
Organism: Oncorhynchus mykiss; assembly: GCF_013265735.2. Lineage (NCBI taxonomy): Eukaryota > Metazoa > Chordata > Actinopteri > Salmoniformes > Salmonidae > Oncorhynchus > Oncorhynchus mykiss. Next base: position 78,094,354 of record NC_048574.1, read on the forward strand.
CACCGTTTTGCACTTGAAAATGTATCAATAAACCAATAGGCAGATTTGGGCAGATCTGATACAACATTTTGAACAGTAATGCAATGGTTCATTGGATATCTCTAAAACTTTTCACATACACTGCTTCCATCTAGTGGCCAACATCTAAAGTGCGCCTGTTCTCCTAATTTATATTATGTCCCTTTTCTTGCATCTCTAGTGACTCCCCATCCCGCATGAGGGAGCGTAATCATCGACTGACACTAATTAGCATAACGCAACGGACATAAATATTCCTAGAAAATATTCCTATTCATGAAAATCACAAGTGAAATATATTGAGACACAGCTTAGCCTTTTGTTAATCAGCCAAAGCTAGACAAGCATTTGTGTAAGTTTATCGATAGCTTAGCATAGCATTTTGTCCAGCTAGCAGCAGGTAACTTGGTCACGGAAATCAGAAAAGCAATCAAATTAAATAGTTTACCTTTGATGAGCTTCGGATGTTTTCACTCACGAGACTCCCAGTTAGATAGCCAATGATCCTTTTTTCCAAAAATATAATTTTTGTAGGCGAAATAGCTCAATTTGGCTGAGAAATCTCCCGGAAATTGCAGTCACGAAAACACCAGAAAAATTCAAAATTAGCTCCATAATATCGACAGAAACATGGCAAACGTTGTTTATATTATCAATCCTCAAGGTGTTTTTCAAATATCTATTCCATAATATATCCACCGGGACAATTCGTTTTTCAGTAGGACCGATTGGAATAATGGCTACCGCTGTATTTTACGCAAGAATCACTCTGGGAGCATCAGGTGACCGACCACTTGCGCAATGTAGCCGCTTACGGGTATTCTTCAACATAAATGCGTAAAACTACGTCACAATGCTGTAGACACCTTCGGGAATACGGAGAAAGAGTAATCTGGTTGATAGCCAATTCACTGCTCAATAGGGACGCATTGGAACGCAGCGCTTTCAAAACATGAGGCACTTCCGGATTGGATTTTTCTCAGGCTTTCGCCTGCAACATCAGTTATGTTATACACACAGACAATATTTTTACAGTTTTGGAAACTTTAGAGTTATTTCTATCCTAAGCTGTCAATTATATGCATATTCTAGCATCTTGTCCTGACAAAATATCCCGTTTACTACGGGAACATTATTTTTCCAAAAATGAAAATACTGCCCCCTAGTCACAAAAGATGTGACAAAAAAAACACCTGTTTTTTCTTTGTATTATCTTCTACCAGATCTAATGTGTTATTCTCCTACACGAATTTCACATTTACACAAACTTCAAAGTGTTTCCTTTCAAATGGTATCAAGAATATGCATATCCTTGCTTCAGGTCCTGAGCAACTGGCAGTTAGATTTGGGAATGTCATTTTAGGTGAAAATTGAAGGGTCCGATCCTTAAGACGTTGCTGTACATAATACAAGTTGTTTGACTTCATTATTTGATATCTATAGAGAGTACAAAACATGAACAATTACCTGCTCTTTCCATTGACTGACCAGGTAAATCCAGGTGAAAGCTATGATCACTTATTGATGTCACCTGTTAAATCCACTTCAATCAGTGTAGATGAAGGGGAGGAGACGGGTTAAAGAAGGATTTTTAAGGCTTGAGACAATTGAGACTTGGATTGTGTATGTGTTTCAGTCAGAGAGTGAATGGGCAAGACAAAATATTTAAGTGCCTTTGAACAGGGTATGGTAAGTGTCAGGCACACCGGTTTGTGTCAACATGGGCCAGCTTCCCTGTGTAACGCTTTCAACACCTTGTAGAGTCCATGCCCCAACAAATTGACGCTGTTCTGAGGGCAAAAGGGGGTCGCAAATCAATATTAGGAAGGTATTCCTAAGGTTTTGTACACTGTGTATATCCGTCAATGTTCTGACCTTGACTAGTGTCTCTGCATTGCCTGTTCCTGTTACAGTGCAGTACAACAAGCCACTACACCAATGAGATGTTTCAAGAGGCTGAGAGAGGGAAGTAGTAAACAAGGTGAATGCTGTGTACAATGAGAGTCTGTAACATAACCATCTGTCATTGTTTTGACTGGTTGGCTGGTTTGTTGCTGGGTTGCTGGTTGGTTGATTTATAGTTCATCTAAGGACTATCCGTGGACACATTCTAATGATTTACACACATTAGAAGAAGTATCAACCAACCTCAACAAATGTATATTCATTTATGACAAATTACTGTTCTTAAATAACTAAATGCCCTATTGTGTTCAGTTTAACCCCCCCACCCCCCCAAAATCGCAGCACCCCACCACCACCCCCAAACGATTTCCTATGGTCTCTGTACCTCTGAAAGCTTCCCTTCACTCCTTTAAGGAAACAGCAGAGGGAACACCCCCCTATCCACATCGATGGAACAGTAGTGGAGAGGGTAGTAAGTTTTAAGTTCCTCGAGGTACACATCACAGACAAACTGAATTGGTCCACCCACACAGACAGCATCGTGAAGAAGGCGCAACAGCGCCTCTTCAACCTCAGGAGGCTGAAGAAATTTGGCCTGTCACCAAAAGCACTCACAAACTTCTACAGATGCACAATCGAGAGCATCCTGTCGGGCTGTATCACCGCCTGGTACGGCAACTGCTCCGCCCACAACCGTAAGGCTCTCCAGAGGGTAGTGAGGTCTGCACAACGCATCACCGGGGGCAAACTACCTGCCCTCCAGGACACCTACACCACCCGATGTCACAGGAAGGCCATAAAGATCATCAAGGACAACAACCACCCGAGCCACTGCCTGTTCACCCCGCTATCATCCAGAAGGCGAGGTCAGTACAGGTGCATCAAAGCTGGGACCGAGAGACTGAAAAACAGCTTATATCTCAAGGCCATCAGACTGTTAAACAGCCACCACTAACATTGAGTGGCTGCTGCCAACACACTGACTCAACTCCAGCCACTTTAATAATGGGAATTGATGGGAAATTATGTAAAATATATCACTAGCCACTTTAAACAATACTACCTTATATAAATGTTTACATACCCTACATTATTCATCTCATATGTATACGTATATACTGTACTCTATATCATCTACTGCATCTTTATGTAATACATGTATCACTAGCCACTTTAACTATGCCACTTTGTTTACATACTCATCTCATATGTATATACTGCACTCAATACCATCTACTGTATCTTGCCTATGCCGCTCTGTACCATCACTCATTCATATATCTTTATGTACATATTCTTTATCCCCTTACACTTGTGTCTATAAGGTAGTAGTTTTGGAATTGTTAGCTAGATTACTTGTTGGTTATTACTGCATTGTCGGAACTAGAAGCACAAGCGTTTCGCTACACTCGCATTAACATCTGCTAACCATGTGTATGTGACAAATAAAATTTGATTTGATTTTAATTTCCACTGTCTCTGCAAAGGTCTCAGGACCCATCAGCTCTACAAAGTCCTCTGTCTCCACCTAGAGGAACAAAGGAGTGATTACAACTATCACAGGAATGACCAAAATATTATGCAAATGTAATACTGTAGGTTTTCTGATCTATGCTTGTTTGTATCTTCACTGCATTTAATAACCACGAGCTGAAGACACATTATCAAATAATTTTAATGGACAATAAATATTTTCTTTATGGAGTTTGCGTCGTATGCTAATACCAAGATGTATCAGATGTGTCGTGTTATTTCAATATGTTTTGAATTATTTTGACCCTAACAATATTTGACATCACAAATATTTCAGTATTAGAACTACATATTCTGCCTCTTAAAAAATGTAGACCTGTTTTTTTTAAAGCGGGAGTTGTTTGTCTAAATTCTTTCCTGTTAGAAACTGAAAGTAATTTCGAAAACTTTTCTCTCCTCCTGTTGCTTCATCCCAGGTTTTACGACTTGCAAGACAGCAGGAGAAATGGTAGGTTCATATTTTTATTATTAAAGTCAGGTGTAAGATTCTTTGGGAGTCGATTCTTATTCAACTCAACGAAACTTGCTTTTAATAAAGGCCCGATTTTTCAACTTCTTTCTAATAAATGGCAAGTAAATAAATCTAGTACTCCGCTAGGCCCAGTAGCATAATGGCGGAGTGCGCACAAGGAATACCACGAAAAGTGTTCTCTTTCACACAGCTACCAGACGCTGAGATTTAAGATATTTAGCGGATGTATTAATATAGTTAACCTAAAATAAGACATACTTATGTAGAAAGGAACAATAGACAATCGTGTGTATTGTGTTGTGTACATAGTGCATTTCTTCCAAACGTTGAAAGGCGGTCATAGGTCATTAAGTTACATTTTTGCAGGGTTGTTTCAGAATACCCATACTTGCATTCTTAATATTAGGAATTTTAGCTATGCGAAAATGCAACGTTTTATATGTGAAATGTGGAAAGTCCAGTATGCTTTAAATGCCAGGATGTTATACTCATTTCGGCTATACTTCGCTGCACACTTTTGAGGGAGCATGTTTATATTTGTTGCTTACTGCATACATTGTTAGTAAACAGTACGTTTCCAAATAGTATCTAGTACGATTAGTAGTACACATTGTCTTAGAAAGTAGTGGGCAATATGGATTTCGGATAGGGCCTCTGACTCCCAGCCAACATTGACAAAATTGATTCATAAAAATGCAGCCACTTTGGTTTTGAGCCATAGAGATAGCAGCAGCATTTTTTAAAAACTAGGCAAGTCAGGTAAGAACAAATTCTTATTTACAATGACGGCCAAACCTGGACGACGGTGGGCCCTATGGGACACCCAATCACTCCCGGATGTGATACAGCCTGGATTTGAACCAGGGACTGTAGTGACACCTTGCACTGCTATACAGTGCCTTAGACTGCGCCACTCAGGAGCCGTTGATGCTATCTCCTTTTTAAAGTAGTACATTTTCTACATCAGAACTGACTGATCCCTCCCGTTGACCCGGCTGGACATGACTCCAACAGGGTCACCAGGAAGGGTAAGCCAATGATGTCCCACCCAGTTGACTACATAAAAATGGTGGAAGCTGTTAATGGCGCTGCCCATACTAATGCAGCCTTTTGGCCACTAGAGGCATCTAATCATTTTCTTTGGTTGGGGAAGCGTTTTGGCTAGAAGGGGTACAGGTTATGTCAGAATTGACCAGGATTGACTTTTCCTAGCAGGTTAGAAGAAATTACTCTGCAGGTTAGTATAATTAACCTAGTAGGTTGTGAAAATTAGGTCAAAGTTAAGGAAAGCGTTAGGGTTACCTAAAATGTAAAAATGTACTTTTGACATAAACTGTGTTCTGTCTAGCCATGACCAGCCATGACCAGGTTGGGGCGGTTTGGTGTCCAGCCTAGGCATAATACCATTTCATAAAAGAGGACTGACACACAAAAAGACAATTAAATAACATAATTACATAAACACTATAATTATGCTACATTGCTGGGCTAAATCTTTTTTTTGTTATAATAATAATACAAAAGAAAACATTCAACCTTTAGTGTTTTTCACAATTGTATTCTGAACCAAATTCTTTACAGAATGTAATTATAATGTCAATTTAAATCCCCAGCACTGCAGGCCAACAGTAGTTCTACTCTGCTTTTGTATTGAAACATTTTAATATAATGGTGTTTACTCTTCTTATTTACAGATTAATTTGGGACCAGACCAGTCCTCTTCAGGATTGTGAGACCTCCTCTCTGAGAGTTATAATGAGTCATCAGGGGGCTGAGGGTAGAGCCATCCCTAAAAAAAGACAGAAGGATGGGTCACCAAACAAGGATCTTGATGAGACCATGGACCCTGATATGAGGTAGGCATGTATGTACAGTGCCTTGCGAAAGTATTCGGCCCCCTTGAACTTTGCGACCTTTTGCCACATTTCAGGCTTCAAACATAAAGATATAAAACTGTATTTTTTTGTGTAGAATCAACAACAAGTGGGACACAATCATGAAGTGGAACGACATTTATTGAATATTTCAAACTTTTTTAACAAATCATAAACTGAAAAATTGGGCGTGCAAAATTATTCAGCCCCCTTAAGTTAATACTTTGTAGCGCCACCTTTTGCTGCGATTACAGCTGTAAGTCGCTTGGGGTATATCTCTAACATCGAGAGACTGAAATTTTTTCCCATTCCTACTTGCAAAACAGTTCAAGCTCAGTGAGGTTGGATGGAGAGCATTTGTGAACAGCAGTTTTCAGTTCTTTCCACAGATTCTCGATTGGATTCAGGTCTGGACTTTGACTTGGCCATTCTAATATGTTTATTTTTGAACCATTCCATTGTAGATTTTGCTTTATGTTTTGGATCATTGTCTTGTTGGAAGACAAATCTCCGTCCCAGTCTCAGGTCTTTTGCAGACTCCATCAGGTTTTCTTCCAGAATGGTCCTGTATTTGGCTCCATCCATCTTCCCATCAATTTTAACCATCTTCCCTGTCCCTGCTGAAGAAAAGCAGGCCCAAACCATGATGCTGCCACCACCATGTTTGACAGTGGGGATGGTGTGTTCAGGGTGATGAGCTGTGTTGCTTTTACGCCAAACATAACGTTTTGCATTGTTGCCAAAAAGTTAAATTTTGGTTTCATCTGACCAGAGCACCTTCTTCCACATGTTTGGTGTGTCTCCCAGGTGGCTTGTGGCAAACTTTAAACGACACTTTTTATGGATATCTTTAAGAAATGGCTTTCTTCTTGCCACTCTTCCATAAAGGCCAGATTTGTGCAATATACAACTGATTGTTGTCCTATGGACAGAGTCTCCCACCTCAGCTGTAGATCTCTGCAGTTCATCCAGAGTGATCATGGGCCTCTTGGCTGCGTCTCTGATCAGTCTTCTCCTTGTATGAGCTGAAAGTTTAGAGGGACGGCCAGGTCTTGGTAGATTTGCAGTGGTCTGATACTCCTTCCATTTCAATATTACCTTGGGATGTTTAAAGCTTGGGAAATCTTTTTGTATCCAAATCCGGCTTTAAACTTCTTCACAACAGTATCTCGGACCTGCCTGGTGTGTTCCTTGTTCTTCATGATGCTCTCTGCGCTTTTAACGGACCTCTGAGACTATCACAGTGCAGGTGCATTTATACGGAGACTTGATTACACACAGGTGGATTGTATTTATCATCATTAGTCATTTAGGTCAACATTGGATCATTCAGAGATCCTCACTGAACTTCTGGAGAGAGTTTGCTGCACTGAAAGTAAAGGGGCTGAATAATTTTGCACGCCCAATTTTTCAGTTTTTGATTTGTTAAAAAAGTTTGAAATATCCAATAAATGTTGTTCCACTTCATGATTGTGTCCCACTTGTTGTTGATTCTTCACAAAAAAATACAGTTTTATATCTTTATGTTTGAAGCCTGAAATGTGGCAAAAGGTCGCAAAGTTCAAGGGGGCCGAATACTTTCGCAAGGCACTGTATGTGTGTGTGTTGTCCGTCCATTGGAGGACGTTGCACTTCTAATGATGTAGTTTTCAGGATTACTGTATTATAGTAATGATCAGGATAACTGTGTATTATAGTAATGATCAGGATAACTGTTTATTATAAAAATGATCAGGATAACTGTTTATTATAATAATGATCAGGATAACTGTTTATTATAGTAATTATCATGATAACTGTGTATTATAGTAATTATCAGGATAACTGTGTATTATAGTATGTTAGGTTCTTATTTTTCAGAGTAAATGACTCACGGACACTAGAGCAGCTTATCCAAGGTTAATACTTCCCAAAGGTTCTGTACAGCTGTATTCAGACAGCAAAACATTTCTCACCATCACAGTTATATACACCCCACTTTAGGACACCCCTCCTTCTCTCCAATCCTTACATCTTATGGTTTAACAGGAAGAAGGTAATCAGATACTAAACCCTGATTACTCCCTCAAGGGGAACTGTCCTCACCTCCTGACCTCCTTTCCCTAGTCCACAGATGTCCATTTGTCTCCCCTATCTCAACCGTTGCTCTACTCCCTTCCACCCAACACATTCCAAATCTATCTGTCTTCCCACAGAAAACCATTAACTTCTGACACACAACCCAGTCTCTTTCACTCTTTCTATTTAATGCTTCTCTATCAATTATTTTCTATCTCAGTGTACAAGGTTTAGCTAATTCCAACAAGTAATAATCAGGATAAGTGATTATTATAGTATTTACTGACATTACAAGGTATAGTAATAGATTCAATTGCAAAATGCATCTGGAAAATGGAAATTCAATTTCAACTGAATGCTGTTTCCAGTCAGATAATGGTGGAACTCAGTTTCCCCTAATTAACCCCTGCAGTATGCACTGCAGTCTTGCATTTCTATCAAACTAATACTCTATTTGTGTTCACCACATGGGTTGGAACAAACATTATTTTCCAATCGTTTTTTTTTCTGAACAGAACCCCGATATGTCCCGTTCCGCTGTTCCAACCACTATAATAAAGTTCTGAACAGAACCCCGATATGTCCCGTTCCGCTGTTCCAACCACTATAATAAAGTTCTGAACAGAACCCCGATATGTCCCGTTCCGCTGTTCCAACCACTATAATAAAGTTCTGAACAGAACCCCGATATGTCCCGTTCCGCTGTTCCAACCACTATAATAAAGTTCTGAACAGAACCCCGATATGTCCCGTTCCGCTGTTCCAACCACTATAATAAAGTTCTGAACAGGTCTGACTGAGAAAGAAATAGTGATTTATATTGTTCCTTTGTTAACTTGTGAAGTAGACAGTTTTTACATTTAGCTCATTAAATTACTCCACCAATCAGTGCTGAGAGAGCAGCTAGTTGTTTACATCCTTGAATGACAGTCAAGTGTAGGGAGCGAGATGTGACTTACATTTTGCGAGATTGGGAGAGAGTGAGAGAGAGGGGTGCTGCCTTGAAGTTCTCGGTATCATGATATGACATGCATTATAATGTGTTTAGGATATTAGTAGTAGGCCTATCATTACTTCACTGAATTACATAATTGTATGCTAGCTAGATACAGAGCCTTCAGAAAGTGTTCATACCCTTTGACTTATAGCCCATTGTTGTTTGAGCCTGATTTCAAAGTACATGACATTTATTTTTGTTCTTACGCGTCTGCACACAATACCCATAATGACAAAGTGAAAACATGTTTTTTAGATTTTTTTTGCAAATGTATTGAAAATTAAATATATAAATAACTCCTTTACGGTGCATTCAGAAAGTATTCAGGCCCCTTGACTTTTCCAAAATTTTTTACGTTACAGCCTTATTCTAAAATGGATTAAATCGTTTTTCCCCTTCATCAATCTACACAATGCAACATATTTTTAGACGTTTTTGCTAATTTATTTATTATAAAAAATTGAAATATCACATTTACATAAGTATTCAGACCCTTTACTCAGTACTTTGTTGAAGCACCTTTGGCAGCAATTACAGCCTCAAGTATTCTTGGGTATGACGCTACAAGCGTGGCACACCTGTATTTGGGGAGGTTCGCTGCACAGCTATTTTCAGGTCTCCAGAGATGTTTGATTGAGTTCAAGTCCGAGCTCTGGCTGGGCCGCTCAAGGACATTCAGAGACTTGTCCTGAAGACACTCCTGCGTTGTCTTGACTGTGTGCTTAGGGTCATTGTCCAGTTGGAAGGTGAACCTTCTGCCCAGTCTGAGGTCCTGAGTGTTCTGGAGCAGATTTTCATCAAGGATATCTCTGTACTTTGCTCCGTTCATCTTTCCCTCAATCCTGACTAGTCTCCCAGTCCCTGCCTCTGAAAAACATCCCCACAGCATGATGCTGCCACCACCATGCTTCACCGTAGGGATGGTGCCAGGTTTCCTCCAGACGTGACGCTTGGCATTCCGGCCAAAGAGTTCAATCTTGGTTTCATCAGACCATAGAATCTTGTTTCTCATGGTCTAAGAGTCCTTTAGGTGCCTTTTGGCAAACTCCAAGTGGGTTGTCATGTTGCCTTTTCTGAGAAGTGGCTTCCGTCTGGCCACTCTAGCATAAAGGCCTGATTGGTGGAGTGCTGCAGAGATGGTTGTCCTTCTCTCCCATCTCCACAGAGGAACTCTGGTGCTCTGTCAGAGTGACCATCAGGTTCTTGGTCACATCCCTGACAAAGGCCCTTCTCCCCCGATTGCTCAGTTTGGCAGGGTGGCCAGCTCTAGGAAGAGTCTTGGTGGTATCAAACTTCTTCCATTTAAGAATGATGGCCAATGTGTTATTGGCGACCTGCAATGCTGCAGACATTTTTTCGTACCCTTCCCCAGATCTGTGCCTCAACACAGTCCTGTCTCGGAGCTCTATGGTTTTTGTGCTGACATGCACTGTCAACTGTGGGACCTTATATAGACAGGTGTGTGCCTTTCCAAATCATGTCCAATCAATTCAATTTACCTCAGGTGGACTCCAATCAAGTTGTAGAAACATCTCAAGGATGATCAATGGGAAGAGGATGCGCCTGAGCTCAATTTCGAGTCTCATAGCAAAGTGTTTGAATTTTTATGTGAACAAGATACCTGTTTTTTATTTGTAATAAAAATACAAATCTGTTTTCACTTTGTCATTATGTAGATTGATTGATGAGACAAATGTTTCAAAATACATTTTAGAGTAGGGCTGTACCGTAACAAAATGTGGAAAAAGTCAAGGGGTCTGAATACTTTCCGAATGCACTGTACATAAGTATTGACACCCCTAAGTTAATACTTTGTAGAAGCACCTATAGCAGCGATTACAGCTCTGAGTCTTTCTTTGTAAGTCTCTAGAGCTTTCCACACCTGGATTGTGCAACATTTCCATTTTTCCTTTTCAAAATTATTCAAGGTCTGTCAAATTGATTGTTGGTCATTGCGAGACAAACATTTTAAGGTCTTGCCATAGATTTAAGTCAAAACTGTAACTCGGGAACATTCACTGTCTTCTTGGTAAGCAACTCCAGTGTAGATTTGGAAATGTGTTTTAGGTTAGTGTCCTGCTGAAAGGTGAATTAATCTCCCAGTGTCTGGTGGAAAGCAGATTGAACCAGGTTTCCCTCTAGGATTTTGCCTGTTCTTAGCTCAATTCGGTTTCTTTTTTATCCCGAAAAACTCCCCAGTCTTTAACGATTGCAAGCATACCCATAACATGATGCAGCCACCACTACGCTTGAAAATATGGAGAGTGGCATTTATGCCCCAAACAATTGGTTTTCAGGACAAAAAGTTAATTTCTTTGTTAATTTTCTTTTGCCGGTATTACTTTAGTGGCTTGTTTTTACTCTGTCAATTATGTTAGTATTGAGGAGTAACTACAATGTTGATCCATCCTCAGTTTTCTCCTATCACAGACATTGAATTCTGTAACTGTTAAACTCACCATTGGCGTCATGGTGAAATCCCTGAGCAGTGTCCTTCCTCTCTGATAACAGAGTTAGGAAAGATACCTGTATCTTTGTAGTGACTGGGTGTATTGATACGCCATCCAAAGTGTAATTCATAACTTCACCATACTCAAAGGGATATTCAATGTCTGCATTTTTGTTTTTACCCATCTACCAATAGGTGTCTTTCTTTGCGAGGCATTGGAAACAACCCTGTTCTTTGTGGTTGAATCTTTGTGGTTGAATCTTTGTTTGAAATTCACTGCTCGAATGAGGGACCTTACAGATAACGTGTATGTGTAGGGTACAGGTATGAGGTAGTCACAAAAAAATCATGTTTAACACTATTATTGCACACAGTGTGTCCATGTAACTTAGTATGTGACTTGTTAATCAAATAAGATAAGTAAGTTGGTGCCGGAGCAGAAGGCAGATGTTTTACGTGCCCCCAAACAAATGTGTTTTTTCCATTTTTTATCTGCGCTGTTTGTGACCTATTTTTGAAACTATTTTTGTACATAATGTTGCCGCTATGGTCTCTTATGAACGAAAATAACTTCTAGACATCAGGACTGCGATTACTCACCACGGACTCGCAGAATCCTTTTTCTTTCATGACTCTGACGAGCCCGAGGTGTAGGATATACGGCTCCCTCTGGAACAGGCCCTGACCCCAGTGATCTGCGTGAAGAGTAGGCGGAGGAAGAGAGGCCGGAGTGCGGAGGCATCGAATAAACCCCCACTCCCCTCAATTCTGCTAGCAAAATCTTTGGACAATAAAATGGACGAGCTATTGGGAAGATTAAACTACCAACGGGACATTAAAAACAGTAACATCTTATGCTTCACGGAGTCGTGGCTGAACGACGACAACATCAACATACAGCTGTCTGGTTGTACCGGCAGGAGAGAACAGCGGCGGTGATCTATGTATTTTTGTAAACAACAACTGGTGCACGATCTTTTTTTTATTTTACCTTTATTTAACTAGGAAAGTCAGTTAAGAACAAATTCTTATTTTCAATGACAGCCTAGGAACAGTGGGTTAACTGCCTTGTTCAGTGGCAGAACGACAGATTTGTACCTTGTCAGCTCGGGGATTTGATCTTGCAACCTTTCGCTTACTAGTCCAACACTCTAACCCCTAGGCTACGCTGCCACGAGCTATTGCTTGCCTGAGGTAGAGTTTTTCACGATAACCTGTAGAACACACTACCTACCGAGAGAGTTTTCATCTATATTCTTTGTAGCTGTTTACACACCACCACAGTCAGAGGCTGGCACTAAGACAGCATTAACTGAGCTGCATTCCGCCATAAGCAAACAAGAGAAAACACTCACCCATTGGCGGTGCTCCTATCAGCCGGGGACTTTAATGCAGGGAAACTTAAATTAGTTTTACCAAATTTACCACACACAGAGATGCATACAAAGCTCTCCCTCGCCCTGCATTTGGCAAATCTGACTATAATTCCATCCTCTTGAGTCCTGCTTACAAGCAAAAATTAAAGCAGGAAGCACCAGTGACTAAATCAATAAAAAAGTGGTCAGATGAAGCAGATGCTAAGCTACAGGACTGTTTTGCTAGCACAGACTGGAATATGTTCCAGGATTCCTCCGATGGCATTGAGGAGTACACCACATCGGTCATTGGCTTCATCAATAAGTGCATCGATGACGTCGTCCCCACAGTGACTGTACGTACATACCCCAACCAGAAGCCATGGATTACAGGCAACATCCGCACTGAGCTAAAGGGTAGAGCTGCTGCTTTAAAGGTGCGGGACTCTAACCCGGAAGCTTAAAAGAAATCATGCTATGCTCTCCGACGAACCATCAAACAGGCAAAGCGTCATTACAGGACTAAGATCGAGTCGTACTACACCGGCTCCGATGCTCAACGGATGTGGCAGGGAAGCACAGCCAAGAGCTGCCCAGTGACACGAGCCTACCAGACGAGCTAAACTACTTCTGTTCTCGCTTCGATGCAAATAACACAAACCTGCATGAGCGCACCAGCTGTACCGGAAGACTGTGTGATCACGCTCTCAGCAGCCGATGTGAGTAAGACCTTTAGACAGGTCAACATTCATAAGGCTGCAGGGCCAGACAGATTACCAGGACGTGTACTGCGAGCTTGCGCTGACCAACTAGCAAGTGTCTTCACTGACATTTTCAACCTCTCCCTGTCCGAATCTGTAATAGCAACATTATTTAAGCAGACCACCATAGTCCCTGTGCCCAAGAACACTAAGGTAACCTGCCTAAATGACTACCGACCCGTAGCACTCACGTCTGTAGCCATGAAGTGCTTTGAAAGGCTAGTCATGGCTCACATCAACACCATCATCCCAGAAACCCTAGACCCACTCCAATTTGCATACCGCCCCAACAAATCCACAGATAATGCACTCTATTGAACTCCACACTGCCCTTTCCCACCTGGACAAAAGGAACACCTTCGTGAGAATGCTATTCATTCACTACAGCTCAGCGTTCAACACCATAGTGCCCTCAAAGCCCATCAATAAGCTAAGGACCCTGGGACTAAACATCTCCCTCTGCAACTGCACCCTGGACTTCCTGATGGGCCGCCCCCAGGTGGTACAGGTAGGTAACAACACATCCGCCACACTGATCCTCAACACAGGGGCCCCTCAGGTGTGTGTGCTCAGCCCCCTCCTGTACTCCCTGTTCACTCATGACTGCACGGCCAGGCACGACTCCAACATCATCATTCAATTTGCAGATGACACAACAGTGGTAGGCCTGATCACCGACAACAACGAGACAGCCTATAGGGAGGAGGTCGGAGACCTGGACGTGTGATGCCTGGACAACAACCTCTGCCTCAACGTGATCAAGACAAAGGAGATGATTGTGGACTACAGGAAAAATAATACAGAGCATGCCCCCATTCTCATTGACGGGGCTGCAGTGGAGCAGATTGATGGCTTTAAGTTCCTTGGTGTCCACATCACCAACAAACTAACATGGTCCAAGCACACAATGTCACTCGTGAAGCAGGCACGACAAAATCTATACTCCCCCAGGAGACTGAAAAGATTTGTCATGGGTCCTCAGATCCTCTAAAGGTTCTACAGTTGCCCCATCGACAGCATCCTGACTGGTTGCATCACTGCCTGATATGGCAACTGCTCGGCCTCCGACCACAAGGCACTACAGAGGTTAGTGGGAACAGCCCAGTACATCACTAGGGCCAAGCTTCCTGCCATCCAGGACCTCAATACCAGGCGGTGTCAGAGGAAGGCCCTAAAAATTGTCACAGACTCCAGCCACCCTAGTCATAGACTGTTCTCTCTGCTACCATACTGCAAGCGGTACCAGAGCACCAAGTCTAGGTCCAAGAGGCTTCCTAACAGCTTCTACCCCCAAGCCATAAAACTATTGAACATCTAGTCAAATGGCTACCCAGACTGTTTGCATTGCCCCCCTCCGCTCTCCACACCACTGCCACTCTCTGTTGTCATCTATGCATAGTCACTTTAATTAACTCTACCTACATGTACATACTACCTCAACTAACCGGTGCACATTGAGTCTGTCCCGGCACCACCCTGTATTGTTATTTTTTTTACTGCTGCTCTTTAATTACTTGTTACTTTATGCTCTTATTCTTATCTGTATTGTTTGAAACTGCACTGTTGGTTAGGGGCTCATAAGTAAGCATTTCACTGTAAGGTCTACTACACCTGTTGTATTCGGCGCATGTGACTAAAACTATTTTATTTGATTTGAAATATGTACTCCTGAACTTATTTAGGCTTGCCTAAACAAAGGGGTTGAATACTTATTGACTCAAGACATTTCAGCTTTTCATTTTTTAATAATTTGTAAAAATGTCAAACAAATTCCACTTTGACATTTTAAATTCAGGATGTAACACAATGCATGAAAAGTAAAGGGGTGTGAATTATTTTTGAAGGCACTGTACCTAGCTACGGAGGAGCGGCTAATATGGAGGAGCTTTGAATGTCCAAGAGTTGGCTGAACACTGGGGCTAGCTCAACGCCCTGGACCAGAGCTAGCTAAGAAGCTTGTTTGTGCAGCGGCACCAGAATTCAAAATAAGTATTTCCTTTCTGTTAAATCCAATGTGAAATGTGATGACTATAGTATCCGTAACTAGCCTAGAAAACTAGCAGGCAGGCAGACACTGGAAGGAGAGGTTTCTGTTTGACAGAGTAAGTGCTTTTCATAGGCGCTTTCATGCCATTTCCCATCAAATTTAAAATAACGTTATTAATAGGTTCCCATAAAATAATGGTTCTGTTCCGGAACAGTAGAAGCCACTTTCGTCCACGGTTTTGTTTACGTTCCTCAAAAATGTTTTTCTTCCATTACGGTTTTCAGTTCGGTTCCCTGAACCGTTCCAATCCCTGGTTCACTATCAGAAGGTTCTCAAACGCTATAGCTGCAATAAAATTCTACTCTGTTCAGTGTCCATGTGCATATAACAGATTTTTCTACACCCAGCTGTGAGTCCACTAGAACACTGGAGAGTGACGGAGAACTAAGGTGCTTCTAATTATTATTTGTTGCTTGTCTGATCGTTTTTTATTGATTACCTCAGTTACTTTGTTTTATGTTCACAGAAACAATTTGAAGCATCTCCAGCTACTTCCAGCTAGTCATATGTCTATGAGTGACCAGTCAGTGACTTCAAGCAGAGACCCAAGTGATGATGGAGACCAAATAATCGATGAAAGGTAAACCAGTACAGCCTATACAGCGTAGTATAGCTGTGTGACATATACATGTATCATGTGATGTACATGTTTATTGTAGGTTAAATTTAATTGTGGGACTGTCTTTTGTTGCTTGCAGGGTCCATCTGCGGAGACCAGTGTCACCAGCTCCCAGTTATATATCCATGAAAAGTGATCAATCTATGGGTATCCCTCTTAGATTCAAAGAGGGAAACTTATCTCAAAAAGAGGAGTAAGATCACACATTTTATTTATGGCATTTTATCCAATTTGCTGTCACTAATGAATCTATTTACTGTTGTCGCTTGTAGGAGGCTATAATTGGTTGTATGCAGTAGAATATAGAAGAGTAACCAATTACATTGTTATTATCCTATTCAAGTCTGTAGAAAAGGGTTTTGTTCATTGTGTGTCCACCACAAGAGGTCCCCACTTGCCTTGTTATGACAGTCCCCCCAGGATTTCACAGTTTGTTTTTGTCATAGTTTCAGGCCAAAATGCTTGATTCTGCTTTGGCAATAATGACACTTTGCATTGCAATTTGCAATGATTTGGTGTAATTTTTCACGAAAATGCGCTGACAAGGGAAAACGTTTGTTGACGTGTTGCTTGATTGAACCAGTTTATGCAGCAAACGTGTGGTGATTGGTTAAAATTGAGAGCCCTCTTTTTGAATTGCGTTGATTGTGAACGCAGAATTACTAAATCCTGGAAGGACGATAGGTTGTGTCTTCTGTAAAATCACGCTAGAGATTTCAGGCAGTTGAGAACAGCAAGCAAACTTTAGCTATGAAGACAATGGCAAAACTCCTCACAAAAATGTGAGCTTTATTTCAAGATAAGCAAGTTACCATTGACCTCAAACTAATAATAGTTCAATGTTCTCTGACTTTTTGTGAAGTTTTCAGTTGAATTAAAACATTTTTAATCTAGCATACAATGCTTGTTAGTTTTAACCAGCTAGCAAACAATTAGCTAACGTTATCTAGTTACCTAGCAACAGACTCGCCAGCTGTGTATGGAAACAATTGAATGTGTGTCTGCGAACAGGGGTTGTGAGAGCTTTCAATTTTGTGTAGATATGGGATATACATTTTTAAATAAATTATATATATACACTACCGTTCAAAAGTTTGGAGTCACTTAGAAATGTCCTTGTTTTTGAAAGAAAAGCTTTTTTTTGTCCATTTAAAATAACATAAAATTGATCAGAAATACAGAGTCGACGTTGTAAATTACTTGTAACTGGAAACTGTTGATTTTTTTAAATGGAATATCTACATTATCAGCAACCATCACTCCTGTGTTCCAATGGCACGTTGTGTTAGCTAATCCAAGTTTATCATTTAAAAAGGCTAATTGATCATTAGAAAACCCTTTTGCAATTATGTTATCACAGCTGAAAACTGTTGTCCTGATTTAAAGAAGCAATTAAACAGGCCTTCTTTTTAGACTAGTTGAGTATCTGGAGCATCAGCATTTGTGGGTTTGATTACAGGCTTAAAATGGCCAGAAACAAAGACCTTTCTTCTGAAACTCGTCAGTCTATTCTTGTTCTGAGAATTAAAGGCTATTCCATGTGAGAAATTGCCAAGAAACGGAAGATCTCGTACAACGCTCGGTACTTCGTGCAAAACGCACAAAAGTGCTGTTTGAGTGAATGCTTACGAGCCTGTGGGGCAAAAAAGTATTTAGTCAGCCACCAATTGTGCAAGTTCTCCCACTTAAAAAGATGAGAGAGGCCTGTAATTTTCATAATAGGTACACTTCAACTATGACAGACAAAATGAAGGAAAAATATCCAGAAAATCACATGTAGGATTTTTTATGAATTTATTTGCAAATTATGGTGGAAAATAAGTATTAGTAACTAAAATAAGTATAAGTAAAATTACAGGCCTCATCTTTTTAAGTGGGAGAACTTGCACAATTGGTGTCTTGACTAAATACTTTTTTGCCCCACTGTATATATTCCAGGGTTTTTCTTTATTTTGACTATTTTCTACATTGTAGAATAATAGTGATGACATCAAATCTATGAAATAACACATGGAATCATGTAGTAACCGAAAATTTGTAAATGTGATACTTCAGTTTTTTATTTTTAATAAATTAGCAAACATTTCTAATAACCAATTTGTCATTATGGAGTATTGTGTGTAGATTGATGAGGAAAAAATACAATTGAATGCATTTTAGAATAAGGCTGTAATGTAACAAACTGTGGAAAAATTCAAAGGGTCTGAATACTTTCGGACAGTATCCAGACCTAAAATGTAATTGATGAGGAAAAACATTTATTTAATCAATCTACACACAATACCCCATAATGACAAAGCGAAAACAGGTTTTTAGAAATTCAAGGGGTAAGAGATTGACTTTATTCATTTTGACATCAATTCATTTTTTATTTTGTTTTGTTATATCCACCTCTCATAGTGTTGTTTTACTATTCTTTTCAAAAGAAGACTTTTCTCAAAAAGATTTGACCCCCGATCTCACGGCCCCAACCCTGACCTTAAATCTAATCCTTAACTTAAACAATTTTGATCCCTAAGGCCTAATAATAACCTTTTGAATCGGCAGGTAAAATATTCACCCACTTTATGGGATTTTGTTGAAGTTGATAGCAATACTAATTATTGGACTTTTAACGCTTCTACTCCTCGAAGTTATGAATTATTGTACTTTCAGAGTCCTTCTGGAGAGAGCAGAGTCTCCGACTCCGAGTTATGCATCAGCAAACAGTCACCAGTCAATGGATACGGATGAGGAAGACGAGGAGGAGAACTCGGCTCCAAAAGAGAAGTAAGATCATACATTTTATTTAAGCAGAGGCTGCATGACCAAATCAGACTTTTCTTACCCAGAGCCCAAAAAACAAATCACGTTCTGTGCATGTGCTACAGAGGCTGTGAGACATGCGAGCTGAGACGGGATCAGAGACAGTGTCACTGTCAGTAGTGTCTTGGCTAACTGTTTTCCTCTTCTTTTATTTATTTATTCCAAGTAGGATCTCTTCATGAGAAATATTGTAATATTGGTATTGGTAACCATCTGGATGTCACCGGGATACAGTCTATTCAGTGGGTAGAGCATGCATGGCTAGTCGGCTCACAGTGTCCTTTGTGGGGGTTTATCCACCGTTGAATAGTTCTGTTATTAACATCATGGCGAGGAAAGTGCTAGCTAGCTATTGTAGCCACTTAATCAAGGCAAGAGCTAAAGTACAAGCAAAAGTGGTTGCTAGGTTGTGGTGATATTTCACAGGAAATATGGCATTAACATTGTATCACAAAATGGTCAATAAATTACACTTGAACACTTAACTAACTCTCCCAATGTAACACAAGGACACACACACACACACACACACAGGAGAGGGAATTGGCAGCGTTGGGAGCAAAAAAAGCAGAGAATCCTGCACATGCGCAGAAGGTTAGTTTTTTATGCTATTGGGAAGATATACAATGTTTTTAGCAACCCTGCCACTCCATCTTATTTTCAGGGTATTTCATTCAACTAAGGATCCATTTACACTTCAATATGAACTCCAGGATAGCATTGCTGTGTCTCTGCGTGCAGTTGGAAGGAAGTTGAAGGTTGTTTTGTGAGCCATTGCTAACTAGCATTAGCGCAATGACTGGAAGTGTGCAGACAACTTACAATTGCGCTAATACTAGTTAGCAACTTCCGTCAAAATGCCCAAATATTGTACTATCCCTTTAAGAAAGAGGCCTACACGTTCCCTAAGCGTTTTTGGAATGAAGCACATGGCAGTTTTTGGTAATCAGACTTATAAAACAAGCTCTTTGGGAGTGTCTTCATTATGGGCCATGAATAATTTGGATTCAACATTAAAACTCCCACCCACTCGTGGCGGACAAGTTTGGAGTTAACACTTTCCAGTTAATAGACCAGAACCAAACCAGTTACGGGTTAACTTTCATTCAAAATGACTTGACACAAGCGGAGTAGTCTCTGTAGACAGACATCCTTCCAGAGCCTTATCCGTTCATGTCCTGCAATAAATATTTCCGGTAGCTAGATGGAACTCGCATTGAATATTTTCAATGAGTGTATTTTCACAAGCGAGTTGTTTGCATGCAACATAACATTAGCGTTACAAGTTACAACCACTGACTTGCTGTGAGTACCATTGGGGACGGTGGTGTCTATCACAGGGGAAGGATCTTTTAAACAAACAAAAAGAGTTCTACAAGCAGTTGTTACAACAACAAGAAAACAGCTTCAAGTGTTTTGTCCAAATACTGGTGGAGTCAACTAATAAAAAATGACCTTGTAGCAACTGACAGTGGTGGAAAAAGTACATGTAATTGCTCAAATATAAATATACTCAAATAAGTATCAAAAGTATAAATACTTTCAAATTCCTTGTATTAAGGGAACCAAATTTTCACGATTTATGTTTTTTTAAATTACGGATAGCCAGCGGCACATTTTTTTCATGAATAGTGTAGTAACTTTAACCAATAATGTAATAACAATCTAAAACAACATTTTATTTGATTTGAATGCTTAGCAAGTGTCATGCTTCCGTAATAACTGACTGTGCATCAAACCATTTTCCTGAATCCTAGCTCTAAACCTGACTCTAATAGTAATATCAACCCCCCCCCAATACACACCCAGTGAGTCTGTCTGTATGTGTAAAAGAGAGAGAGAGATCTGGACATAAGTCTGGTTCCATCTACACTCTGTAACGGCGCAAGTCTGTTGTGGCAATGGATACAAATGCAAAGTGTTTCTCAAGTGTGTGACACTTAGTATGCATGATATTAAAGAAATTGTGTTTTTAGGTTATTACATTATTGGTTTAAGTTACAACACTATTGATGAAAAAAGTTACCACTTTATAATGTAATCAATGGAAATGTAATATAATTATAATAATTATTACATTAAGCACAAAAACGATATTAAGTTATGCGGTCAGAATATTACATTATCAGCATTTATTACATTATAAATGCAAAAGTTATTACGTTATTTTCAGGTGTTACATTATTCACTGTTATTACATTATCAGTTGCTACAAAGAGGTCCAGGACCAGAGAGGTCCAGGACCTGAACCACAATTTGCAGTTCTCTCAGGGTCAGCTCAATGAGTTTAATCAGGAAAACTGCAAGATGACAGCAATATGTAAGTCATTGAGAGAGGACATCAGTTCTTTATGTTAATCCATGATAACAATGATGGAGAAATCAGATAATCAAGGGACAATCAAGGCGCAACATCGTTTGTTGTGGATGAAATTGAGTTTTTACCAAAAAGTACTATTTTGGTTTCATCTGACCATATGACATTCTCCCAATCTTCTTCTGGATCATCCAAATGCTCTCTAGCAAACTTCAGACGGGCCTGGACATGTACTGGCTTAAGCAGGGGGACACGTCTGGCACTGCAGGATTTGAGTCCCTGGCGGTGTAGTGTGTTACTGATGGTAGGCTTTGTTACTTTGGTCCCAGCTCTCTGCAGGTCATTCACTAGGTCCCCCCGTGTGGTTCTGGGATTTTTGCTCACCGTTCTTGTGATCATTTTGACCCCACGGGGTGAGATCTTGCGTGGAGCCCCAGATCGAGGGAGATTATCAGTGGTCTTCCATTTCCTAATAATTGCGCCCACAGTTGATTTCTTCAAACCAAGCTGCTTACCTATTGCAGATTCAGTCTTCCCAGCCTGGTGCAGGTCTACAATTTTGTTTCTGCTTTCCTTTGACAGCTCTTTGGTCTTGGCCGTAGTGGAGTTTGGAGTGTGACTGTTTGAGGTTGTGGACAGGTGTCTTTTATACTGATAACAAGTTCAAACAGGTGCCATTAATACAGGTAACGAGTGGAGGACAGAGGAGCCTCTTAAAGAAGAAGTTACAGGTCTGTGAGAGCCAGAAATATTGCTTGTTTGTAAGTGACCAAATACTTATTTTCCACCATAATTTGCAAATAAATTCATTAAAATCCTACAATGTGATTTTCTGGATTTTTTTTTCATTTTGTCTGTCATAGTTGAAGTGTACCTATGATGAAAATTACAGGCCTCTCATCTTTTTAAGTGGGAGAACTTGCACAATTGGTGTCTTGACTAAATACTTTTTTGCCCCACTGTATATATTCCAGGGTTTTTCTTTATTTTGACTATTTTCTACATTGTAGAATAATAATGATGACATCAAATCTATGAAATAACACAATTGGATACATGTAGTACCCGAAAATTTGTAAATGTGATACTTCAGTTTTTTATTTTTAATAAATTAGCAAACATTTCTAATAACCAGTTTTTCATTATGGAGTATTGTGTGTAGATTGATGAGGAAAAATACAATTTAATACATTTTAGAATAAGGCTGTAATGTAACAAAATGTGGAAAGATTCAAGGGGTCTGAATACTTTCGGACAGTATCCAGACCTAAAATGTAATTGATGAGGAAAAACATTTATTTAATCAATCTACACACAATACCCCATAATGACAAAGCGAAAACAGGTTTTTAGAAATTCAAGGGGTAAGAGATTGACTTTATTCATTTTGACATCAATTCATTTTTTATTTTGTTTTGTTATATCCACCTCTCATAGTGTTGTTTTACTATTCTTTTCAAAGAAGACTTTTCTCAAAAAGATTTCAAATCAAATCAAATTTTATTTGTCACATACACATGGTTAGCAGATGTTAATGCGAGTGTAGCGAAATGCTTGTGCTTCTAGTTCCGACAATGCAGTAATAACAAGTAATCTAACTAACAATTCAAAAACTACTGTCTTGTACACAGTGTAAGGGGATAAAGAATATGTACATAAGGATATATGAATGAGTGATGGTACAGAGCAGCATAGGCAAGATACAGTAGATGGTATCGAGTACAGTATGTACAAATGAGATGAGTATGTAAACAAAGTGGCATAGTATAAAGTGGCTAGTGATACATGTATTACATAAGGATACCGTCGATGATATAGAGTACAGTATATACGTATGCATATGAGATGAATAATGTAGGGTAAGTAACATTTATATAAGGTAGTATTGTTTAAAGTGGCTAGTGATATATTTACATCATTTCCCATCAATTCCCATTATTAAAGTGGCTGGAGTTGAGTCAGTGTCAGTGTGTTGGCAGCAGCCACTCAGTGTTAGTGGTGGCTGTTTAACAGTCTGATGGCCTTGAGATAGAAGCTGTTTTTCAGTCTCTCGGTCCCAGCTTTGATGCACCTGTACTGACCTCGCCTTCTGGATGATAGCGGGGTGAACAGGCAGTGGCTCGGGTGGTTGATGTCCTTGATGATCTTTATGGCCTTCCTGTGACATCGGGTGGTGTAGGTGTCTTGGAGGGCAGGTAGTTTGCCCCCGGTGATGCGTTGTGCAGACCTCACTACCCTCTGGAGAGCCTTACGGTTGAGGGCGGTGCAGTTGCCATACCAGGCGGTGATACAGCCCGCCAGGATGCTCTCGATTGTGCATCTGTAGAAGTTTGTGAGTGCTTTTGGTGACAGGCCGAATTTCTTCAGCCTCCTGAGGTTGAAGAGGCGCTGCTGCGCCTTCTTCACGATGCTGTCTGTGTGAGTGGACCAATTCAGTTTGTCTGTGATGTGTATGCCGAGGAACTTAAAACTTGCTACCCTCTCCACTACTGTTCCATCAATGTGGATAGGGGGGTGTTCCCTCTGCTGTTTCCTGAAGTCCACAATCATCTCCTTAGTTTTGTTGACGTTGAGTGTGAGGTTATTTTCCTGACACCACACTCCGAGGGCCCTCACCTCCTCCCTGTAGGCCGTCTCGTCGTTGTTGGTAATCAAGCCTACCACTGTTGTGTCGTCTGCAAACTTGATGATTGAGTTGGAGGCGTGCGTGGCCACGCAGTCGTGGGTGAACAGGGAGTACAGGAGAGGGCTCAGAACGCACCCTTGTGGGGCCCCAGTGTTGAGGATCAGCGGGGAGGAGATGTTGTTGCCTACCCTCACCACCTGGGGGCGGCCCGTCAGGAAGTCCAGTACCCAGTTGCACAGGGCGGGGTCGAGACCCAGGGTCTCGAGCTTGATGACGAGCTTGGAGGGTACTATGGTGTTGAATGCCGAGCTGTAGTCGATGAACAGCATTTGACCCCCGATCTCACGGCCCCAACCCTGACCTTAAATCTAAACCTAACCTTAATCCTTAACTTAAACAATTTTGATCCCTAAGGCCTAATAATAACCTTTTGAATCGGCAGGTAAAATATTCACCCACTTTATGGGATTTTGTTGAAGTTGATAGCAATACTAATTAGTGGACTTTTAACGCTTCTACTCCTCGAAGTTATGAATTATTGTACTTTCAGAGTCCTTCTGGAGAGAGCAGAGTCTCCGACTCCGAGTTATGCATCAGCAAACAGTCACCAGTCAATGGATACGGATGAGGAAGACGAGGAGGAGAACTCGGCTCCAAAAGAGAAGTAAGATCATACATTTTATTTAAGCAGAGGCTGCATGACCAAATCAGACTTTTCTTACCCAGAGCCCAAAAAACAAATCACGTTCTGTGCATGTGCTACAGAGGCTGTGAGACATGCGAGCTGAGACGGGATCAGAGACAGTGTCACTGTCAGTAGTGTCTTGGCTAACTGTTTTCCTCTTCTTTTATTTATTTATTCCAAGTAGGATCTCTTCATGAGAAATATTGTAATATTGGTATTGGTAACCATCTGGATGTCACCGGGATACAGTCTATTCAGTGGGGAGAGCATGCATGGCTAGTCGGCTCACAGTGTCCTTTGTGGGGGTTTATCCACCGTTGAATAGTTCTGTTATTAACATCATGGCGAGGAAAGTGCTAGCTAGCTATTGTAGCCACTTAATCAAGGCAAGAGCTAAAGTACAAGCAACAGTGGTTGCTAGGTTGTGGTGATATTTCACAGGAAATATGGCATTAACATTGTATCCCAAAATGGTCAATAAATTACACTTGAACACTTAACTAACTCTCCCAATGTAACACAAGGACACACACACACACACACACAGGAGAGGGAATTGGCAGCGTTGGGAGCAAAAAAAGCAGAGAATCCTGCACATGCGCAGAAGGTTAGTTTTTTATGCTATTGGGAAGATATACAATGTTTTTAGCAACCCTGCCACTCCATCTTATTTTCAGGGTATTTCATTCAACTAAGGATCCATTTACACTTCAATATGAACTCCAGGATAGCATTGCTGTGTCTCTGCGTGCAGTTGGAAGGAAGTTGAAGGTTGTTTTGTGAGCCATTGCTAACTAGCATTAGCGCAATGACTGGAAGTGTGCAGACAACTTACAATTGCGCTAATACTAGTTAGTAACTTCCGTCAAAATGCCCAAATATTGTACTATCCCTTTAAGAAAGAGGCCTACACGTTCCCTAAGCGTTTTTGGAATAACTTAATATCAGACTCACTGGGTGTGTATTGGGGGGGGTTGATATTACTATTAGAGTCAGGTTTAGAGCTAGGATTCAGGAAAATGGTTTGGTGCACAGTCAGTTATTACGGAAGCATGACACTTGCTAAGCATTCAAATCAAATAAAATGTTGTTTTAGATTGTTATTACATTATTGGTTAAAGTTACTACACTATTCATGAAAAAAATGTGCCGCTGGCTATCCGTAATTTAAAAAAACATAAATCGTGAAAATTTGGTTCCCTTAATACAAGGAATTTGAAAGTATTTATACTTTTGATACTTATTTGAGTATATTTATATTTGAGCAATTACATGTACTTTTTCCACCACTGTCAGTTGCTACAAGGTCATTTTTTATTAGTTGACTCCACCAGTATTTGGACAAAACACTTGAAGCTGTTTTCTTGTTGTTGTGTCAACCCCCCCCAATACACACCCAGTGAGTCTGTCTGTATGTGTAAAAGAGAGAGAGAGATCTGGACATGAGTCTGGTTCCATCTACAATCTGTAATGGTGCAAGTCTGTTGTGGCAATGGATACAAATGCAAAGTGTTTCTCAAGTGTGTGACACTTAGTATGCATGATATTAAAGAAATTGTGTTTTTAGGTTATTACATTATTGGTTTAAGTTACAACACTATTGATGAAAAAAGTTACCACTTTATAATGTAATCAATGGAAATGTAATATAATTATAATAATTATTACATTAAGCACAAAAACGATATTAAGTTATGCGGTCAGAATATTACATTATCAGCATTTATTACATTATAAATGCAAAAGTTATTACGTTATTTTCAGGTGTTACATTATTCACTGTTATTACATTATCAGTTGCTACAAAGAGGTCCAGGACCAGAGAGGTCCAGGACCTGAACCACAATTTGCAGTTCTCTCAGGGTCAGCTCAATGAGTTTAATCAGGAAAACTGCAAGATGACAGCAATATGTAAGTCATTGAGAGAGGACATCAGTTCTTTATGTTAATCCATGATAACAATGATGGAGAAATCAGATAATCGAGGGACAATCAAGGCGCAACATCGTTTGTTGTGGATGAAATTGCAGAATCTCCATGAGACCTGGAGTCTTAGGACAAAGTGAGAGAAAGAATCTCAGAGAAACTGAAGATGAACCACAGGAAGATTGAAGTGGAGCGTGCCAACAGGAGTGGAAAACCCACCACCGTCCCAGGTGACAAGCCCGATAGTGGTCAAATTTCTGAGTTTCAATGAAAACGTAGCTGTTCTGGAAAGAGCCAAGACCTTGAGAGGAACATACGTCTTCCTCAACGAGGACTATCCTGAAGCTGTGGGCCAAAAGAGGAAAGAAGTTATCCCAGCCATGAAAGCTGCAAGAGCGCGTGGGGACATTGCTTACATCAGCTATGAAAGGCTCATTGTCCACCCTCCCTCCCAAAAGCCTGGAAGGGATGAGAGAGCCAAGCCTATTGGTTCGTAGCTTCAAGCCTGCAGCGTGCGCACACACACCAACTGATTAATGGACTGCTGAATATTTGTTTCTCTTGTTTAGTTTGTTCTTTTCCATATTATGTCTATCTCTGATAAGCCACCCAGGAAAGGGCTGAAAATAGCCCATATTAATATATGTAGCCTTAGAAGTAAAGTTCATGATGTCAATAACTTGCTAACATCAGATAACATTCATATATTAGCAATTTGAGACTCACTTAGATAATTCCTTTGATACAGCAGTAGCAATACAAGGATATAAGATCTATAGACGAGACCGGAATGCTTATAAGGGAGGAGTTGCTGTATACAGTGGCTTCAGAAGTGTTCACCCCTCTTGACCTTTTCCACATTTTGTTGTGTTACAGCCTGAGTTTAAAATGGGTTAAATTAAGATAATGTCAAAGTGGAATTATGTTTTTCAGAATTTGTACAAATTGATTCAAAATGGAAAGGTGAAATGTCTCGAGTCAATAAGTATTCAACCCCTTTGTTATGGCAAGCCTAAATAAGTTCAGGAGTAAAAATCAGGTTTGACTCCGTTACACCATCTCTGTCAGGAGGAATGGGCCAAAATTCAACTAACTTATATTGGGAAGCTTGTGGAAGGCTACCCGAAACGTTTGACCCAAGTTATACAATTTAAAGGCAATGCTACCAAGTACTAATTGAATGTATGTAAACTCCTTGCCTCCTTGCTCGCACACGCTTTTTCAGTTCTGCCCACAAATTTTCTATGGGATTGAGGTCAGGGCTTTGTGATGGCCACTCCAATACCTTGACTTTGTTGTCCTTAAGCTATTTTGCCACAACTTTGGAAGTATGCTTGTGGGTCATTGTCCATTTGGAAGACCCATTTGCGACCAAGCTTTAACTTCCTGACTGATGTCTTGAGATGTTGCTTCAATATATCCACATAATTTCCCTGCCTCATCATGCCATCTATTTTGTGAAGTTCACCAGTCCCTCCTGCAGCAAAGCACCCGCATAACATGATGCTGCCACCTCCGTGCTTCACGGTTGGGATGGTCTTCTTTGGCTTGCAAGCCTTCCCTTTTTCCTCCAAACTTAATGATGGTCATTATGGCCAAACAGTTCTATTTTTGTTTCATCAGACCAGAGGACATTTCTCCAAAAAGTACGATATTTGTCCCCATGTGCAGTTGCAAACCATAGTCTGGCTTTTTTATGGCGGTTTTGGAGCAGTGGCTTCTTCCTTGCTGAGCGGCCTTTCAGGTTATGTCGATATAGGACTCGTTTTACTGTGGATATAGATACTTTTGTACCTGTTTCCTCCAGCATCTTTACAAGGTCCTTTGCTGTTTATCTGGGATTGATTTGCAATTTTTGCACCAAAGTACGTTCATCTCTAGGAGACAGAACGCGCCTCCTTCCTGACCGGGTATGATGTCTGTGTGGTCCCATGGTGTTTATACTTGCGTACCATTGTTTGTACAGATGAACATGGTACCTTCAGGCATTTGGATATTGCTCCCAAGGATGAACCAGACTTGTGGAGGTCTACAATTTGTTTCCTGAGGTCTTGGCTGATTTCTTTTGATTTTCCCATGATGTCAAGCAGAGGCACAGATTTTGACAGTAGGCCTTGAAATACATCCACATGTACATCTCCAATTGACTGAAATTATGTCAATTAGACTATCAGAACCTTCTAAAGCCATGACATCATTTTCTGGAATTTTCCAAGTTGTTTATTAACTTCTTAGGGATGAGACGGGCTGAAATCCCGTTAACGGGATCGATTTGTCAACAACAGAAATCTCATAATTAAAATTCCTCAAACATACAAGTATTATACACAATTTTAAAGATACATTTGTTGTTAATCCCACCACAGTGTCCGATTTCAAAAAGGCTTTACGACGAAAGCATACCATGCTATTATGTTAGGTCAGAGCCTAGTCACAGAAAAACACAGGCATTTTTCCAGCTAAAGAGAGCTAAGTCACAAAAAGCAGAAATAGAGCTAAAATTAATCACTAACCTTTGATGATCTTCATCAGATGACACTCATAGGACTTTATGTTACACAATACATGTATGTTTTGTTCAATAAAGTTCATATTTATGTCCAAAAATCTCACTTTACATTGGCGCGTTATTTTTCAGTAATGTTTTGCTTCCAAAAGATCCGGTGATTTTGCAGAGAGCCACATCAATTTACAGAAATACTCATAATAAACATTGATAAAAGATACAAGTGTTATGCATGGAATTATAGATACACTTCTCCTTAATGCAACCTCTGTGTCAGATTTCAAAAAATCTTTACAAACTGATGCTGGCACTAAGACCGCACTCAACGAGCTGTATAAGGCTATAAGCAAACTAGTTTTACCGTAGCCCTTCTCTCCTCTTGACAGGTGAAGTCTCTCATTCAGGTACATGCAGCTCATCTGTCTCACTTCCCTCTGCATACTGCAGCACAGGATCAGCCTGAATATGGCTAGCTGACTACACTACCACTTTTGCTAGGCACATTTGAACAGCCTAATCTGCAGTAAAACACCCATAAACATCTTATTTAAAGTGGAACTGACAGCGGTTTAAACTACTTTGCAGATATGAAACAATCATATCAGTCAAAAATATAAAATTCCCAGTGTATATGTTACAAAACCAACTTTATAAGAGGTTTAAAAAATATTTTTTTACAAAAAAATCCATGATGTACAGTAAGGCATTGTTGGCAGAATAGATGGATGCAGTTCAATGCGTGATTAATATAATTCACAAATACATTTTTTGGTAGTCCCAAAAATATTGATTGCAGTCAGGATGTAAATCACAGCTGGTCTGGTACATTGTGTGCTGCTTAAATTGAGGCAGACTACATAACTGATTTACAAATGCGCAATACTCGTTGAATATGCCCGGTGTCAGTAAACAGTTTGCAAAAAAACAGTTAAATAGTTGCCAGCAGCACAGTTACAAATGCTCTAGATAACATTAAAACAGCCTAACCAGCTTTGCTAGAGCGAATAAAATGATCAGAGTGAGGTGTTCTCTATTTGTGTCTGGTTGGAAGTCAGTTAGTTTGGGTGCTTGACTGCTGTTGTGAGGTCAGAACGCTCGGATCAACCCTACTCCACGGCCAGAGTGTCCAGTGTCAATAGTTCAGTATGTGCTCTGAACGCTCAGAGAGCAAAACGCTCAGAAAACAGATTTGAATGAGATTTCATGTTAAATTAATTTCATGCTAAAATGCTGTCAGTACACCTTTAATTTACCTTTATAATGCGGTTACTTTCTCAGCTCAAAATACACTTCTTGACTCTGCAGCTCTCGTTAAATAGTCTTACATGCATGTCTTCTCATTTTCTCCTTCTTTGTTATCCACTAGATACACCTATTTTCTCTAAACCTTTTGTAACTTCTCATTGGTTGAGAAAACTGTCAATTGATCAGCAGGTGTCTCTTATTAAAGAACCAGGGGTGCCAAATGGCATCACCACATTAAAGATGCACTATGCAGAAAACGCTCTGCCATTTCATGGTTGCTAAAACTCTAATAGTTTGCCTAATTTCAGTTTGTGACAAAACAAGCAGTCATAGTGTGGAGAATCATGTTATGGTGCGTGAATGAGGACCCAAAAGCGAATTAACAAACAGAGTACTTTAATGACGAACATACGTGGGCTCAGATGGACAGGTAGATTCCGACAGGACAGGACAAGGTTGCAGCACACACGATGATAGTCTGGTTCAGGCATGAGACACACAAACAAACAAACAAGAATCCGACAAGGACAGGAGCAGAAACAGAGACAGATATAGGGACCTAATCAGAGGGAAAAAGGGAACAGGTGGGGAACTGGGTGACGAGGTAGTTAGGAGGAGACAGGGCACAGCTGGGGAAAAGAGGGGGAGAAAAGGTAACATAACAACGACCAGCAGAGGGAGACAGGGTGAAGGGAAAGGACAGAGACAAGACAACATGACAGTACATGACAGTACCCCCCCACTCACCGAGCGCCTCCTGGCGCACTCGAGGAGGAAACCTGGCGGCAACGGAGGAAATCATCAATCAGCGCACGGTCCAGCACGTCCCGAGAGGGAACCCAACTCCTCTCCTCAGGACCGTACCCCTCCCAGTCAACTAGGTACTGATGACCACGGCCCCGAGGACGCATGTCCAAGATTTTACGGACCCTGTAGATAGGTGCGCCCTCGACAAGGATGGGGGGGGGGGGGGGGAAGACGAGCGGGGGCGCGAAGAGCGGGCTTAACACAGGAGACATGGAAGACCGGGTGGACGCGACGAAGATATCGCGGAAGAAGAAGTCGCACTGCGACAGGATTAATGACCTGAGAGATACGGAATGGACCAATGAACCGCGGGGTCAACTTGCGAGAAGCCGTCTTAAGGGGAAGGTTCTGAGTGGAGAGCCAAACTCTCTGACCGCGACAATATCTAGGGCTCTTCGTTCTACGCTTATTAGCAGCTCTCACAGTCTGCGCCCTATAACGGCAAAGTGCAGACCTGACCCTCTTCCAGGTGCGCTCGCAACGTTGGACAAAAGCCTGAGCGGAGGGGACGCTGGACTCGGCGAACTGAGATGAGAACAACGGAGGCTGGTACCCGAGGCTACTCTGAAAAGGAGATAGCCCGGTCGCAGACGAAGGAAGCGAGTTGTGGGCGTATTCTGCCCAGGGGAGCTGTTCTGACCAAGACGCAGGGTTGCGAAAAGAAAGACTGCGTAAGATGCGACCAATAGTCTGATTGGCCCGTTCTGCTTGACCGTTAGATTGGGGGTGAAAGCCGGAAGAGAGACTGACGGAAGCCCCAATCAAACGGCAAAACTCCCTCCAAAATTGAGACGTGAATTGCGGACCTCTGTCCGAAACGACGTCTGACGGAAGGCCATGAATTCTGAAAACATTCTCGATGATGATTTGTGCCGTCTCTTTAGCAGAAGGAAGCTTAGCAAGGGGAATGAAATGAGCCGCCTTAGAGAACCTATCGACAACCGTAAGAATAACAGTCTTCCCCGCTGACGAAGGCAGTCCGGTGACAAAATCTAAGGCGATGTGAGACCACGGTCGAGAGGGAATAGGAAGCGGCCTGAGACGGCCGGCAGGAGGAGAGTTACCGGACTTAGTCTGCGCGCAGACCGAACAAGCAGCCACGAAACGACGCGTGTCATGCTCCCGGGTGGGCCACCAGAAACGCTGGCGAATGGAAGCAAGCGTACCCCGAACGCCAGGGTGGCCGGCTAACTTGGCAGAGTGAGCCCACTGAAGAACGGCCAGACGAGTAGGAACGGGAACGAAAAGAAGGTTCCTAGGACAAGCGCGCGGCGACGGAGTTTGAGTGAGTGCTTGCTTTACCTGCCTCTCAATTCCCCAGACAGTCAACCCGACAACACGCCCCTCAGGGAGAATCCCCTCGGGATCAGTGGAGGCTACTGAAGAACTGAAGAGACGAGACAAAGCATCAGGCTTGGTGTTCTTAGAGCCCGGACGATAAGAAATCACGAACTCGAAACGAGCGAAAAACAGCGCCCAACGCGCCTGACGCGCATTAAGTCGTTTGGCAGAACGGATGTACTCAAGGTTCCTATGGTCAGTCCAAACGACAAAAGGAACGGTCGCCCCCTCCAACCACTGTCGCCATTCGCCTAGGGCTAACCGGATGGCGAGCAGTTCGCGGTTACCCACATCATAGTTACGTTCCGACGGCGACAGGCGATGAGAAAAATACGCGCATGGGTGGACCTTGTCGTCAGAGAGGGAGCGCTGAGAAAGGATGGCTCCCACTCCCACCTCTGACGCGTCAACCTCGACAACGAACTGTCTAGAGACGTCAGGTGTAACAAGGATAGGAGCGGATGTAAAACGATTCTTGAGGAGATCAAAAGCTCCCTGGGCGGAAACGGACCACTTAAAGCACGTCTTGACAGAAGTAAGGGCTGTGAGAGGAGCTGCCACCTGACCGAAATTACGGATGAAACGACGATAGAAGTTCGCGAAGCCGAGAAAGCGCTGCAGCTCGACGCGTGACTTAGGGACGGGCCAATCAATGACAGCTTGGACCTTAGCGGGATCCATCTTAATGCCTTCAGCGGAAATAACAGAACCGAGAAATGTGACGGAGGAGGCATGAAAAGTGCACTTCTCAGCCTTCACGAAAAGACAATTCTCTAAAAGGCGCTGGAGGACACGTCGAACGTGCTGAACATGAACCTGGAGTGACGGTGAAAAAATCAGGATATCGTCAAGGTAAACGAAAACAAAGATGTTCAGCATGTCTCTCAGGACATCATTGACTAATGCCTGAAAGACAGCTGGAGCGTTAGCGAGGCCGAAAGGAAGAACCCGGTATTCAAAGTGCCCTAACGGAGTGTTAAACGCCGTCTTCCACTCGTCCCCCTCCCTGATGCGCACGAGATGGTAAGCGTTACGAAGGTCCAACTTAGTGAAAAACCTGGCTCCCTGCAGGATCTCGAAGGCTGAAGACATAAGAGGAAGCGGATAACGATTCTTCACTGTTATGTCATTCAGCCCTCGATAATCTATGCAGGGGCGCAGGGACCCGTCCTTCTTCTTAACAAAAAAAAACCCCGCTCCGGCGGGAGAGGAGGAGGGGACTATGGTACTGGCGGCAAGAGCTACAGACAAATAATCTTCGAGAGCCTTACGTTCGGGAGCCGACAGAGAGTATAGTCTACCCCGGGGGGGAGTGGTTCCCGGAAGGAGATCAATACTACAATCATACGACCGGTGTGGAGGAAGAGAGGTGGCCCTGGACCGACTGAACACCGTGCGCAGATCGTGATATTCCTCCGGCACCCCTGTCAAATCACCAGGCTCCTCCTGTGAAGAAGAGACAGAGGAAACAGGAGGGATAGCAGACATTAAACATTTCACATGACAAGAGACGTTCCAGGAGAGGATAGAATTACTAGACCAATTAATGGAAGGATTATGACAAACTAGCCAGGGATGGCCCAAAACAACAGGTGTAAAAGGTGAACGAAAAATTAAAAAAGAAATGGTTTCACTATGATTACCAGAAACAGTGAGGGTTAAAGGTAGCGTCTCACGCTGAATCCTGGGGAGAGGACTACCATCCAGGGCGAACAAGGCCGTGGGCTCCTTTAACTGTCTGAGAGGAATGTCATGTTCCCGAGCCCAGGTCTCGTCCATAAAACAGCCCTCCGCCCCAGAGTCTATTAAGGCACTGCAGGAAGCTGACGAACCGGTCCAGCGTAGATGGACCGACAAGGTAGTGCAGGATCTTGAAGGAGAGACAGGAGTAGTAGCGCTCACCAGTAGCCCTCCGCTTACTGACGAGCTCTGGCCTTTTACTGGACATGAAGTGGCAAAATGACCAGCGGAACCGCAATAGAGACAGAGGCGGTTGGTGATTCTCCGTTCCCTCTCCTTAGTCGAGATGCGGATACCTCCCAGCCGCATGGGCTCAGCACCCGAGCCGGCAGAGGAAGATGGTAGTGATGCGGAGAGGGAGGCGACGGAGAGCGCGAGCTCCTTTCCACGAGCTCGGTGACGAAGATCAACCCGTCGCTCAATGCGAATAGCGAGTTCAATCAAGGAATCCACGCTGGAAGGAACCTCCCGGGAGAGAATCTCATCCTTTACCTCTGCGCGGAAACCCTCCAGAAGACGAGCGAGCAAGGCCGGCTCGTTCCAGCCACTGGAGACAGCAAGAGTGCGAAACTCAATAGAGTAGTCTGTTATGGATCGATTGCCTTGACATAGGGAAGACAGGGCCCTGGAAGCCTCCTCCCCAAAAACAGATCGATCAAAAACCCGTATCATCTCCTCCTTAAAGTCTTGATACTGGTTAATACACTCAGCCCTTGCCTCCCAGATTGCCGTGCCCCACTCACGAGCCCGTCCAATAAGGAGAGATATGACGTAGGCGACACGAGCAGTGCTCCTGGAGTAAGTGTTGGGCTGGAGAGAAAACACAATATCACACTGGGTGAGGAACGAGCGGCATTCAGTGGGCTCCCCAGAGTAACACGGCGGGTTATTGATTCTGGGCTCCGGAGATTCGAAAGCCCTGGAAGTGGCCGGTGGATCGAGGCGGAGATGGTGAACCTGTTCTGTGAGGTTGGAGACTTGGGTGGCCAGGGTCTCAACGGCATGTCGAGCAGCAGACAATTCCTGCTTGTGTCTGCCTAGCATCGCTCCCTGGATCTCGACGGCTGAGTGGAGAGGATCCGAAGTCGCTGGGTCCATTCTTGGTCGGATTCTTCTGTTATGGTGCGTGAATGAGGACCCAAAAGCGAATTAACAAACAGAGTACTTTAATGACGAACATACGTGGGCTCAGATGGACAGGTAGATTCCGACAGGACAGGACAAGGTTGCAGCACACACGATGATAGTCTGGTTCAGGCATGAGACACACAAACAAACAAACAAGAATCCGACAAGGACAGGAGCAGAAACAGAGACAGATATAGGGACCTAATCAGAGGGAAAAAGGGAACAGGTGGGGAACTGGGTGACGAGGTAGTTAGGAGGAGACAGGGCACAGCTGGGGAAAAGAGGGGGAGAAAAGGTAACATAACAACGACCAGCAGAGGGAGACAGGGTGAAGGGAAAGGACAGAGACAAGACAACATGACAGTACATGACAAATCATTGTACCACTGTGAAATAACTTTTCCATAACGATAACTATGGGATATCCAGCTGTTTGAAGCTGGTGTACAAAACCGAAAGTAAAGGATACAAAAATGAAACTTCAGAACGCAAAGCATAGAAATATAATAGATATACCGCTTCTTAGACTTGCTTTCAATGGGAATAAAATATCTGTACCTCACATTTCTTGGTGAATTTTGGTTGGGTTGCCCAAAAAGGTAAACATTGTAGCTTTAAGTATCCATATTTGTTTACCACTCCACATAAGATAATTTGTTTTATGTAAGTGCCTTTTATTAAATTAGCAAACAAGAAAATGAGCTTTCTGCTTGTTTCTTAACCTCCCTCAACAGTAGCAGTGGCACGCCTTTCATGAAGGCAATTCTTGAACTGCTCGAGCAGTAGCGGTGCGTGGATAAAATCACTGGGGAAGACCAGCCATGAAAAAAAAGCCATATTACAATTACAATCTATGTGTTGTAATAATTGCGTTGTTTGCTCTATAACCCGTTAGTTCATATGCCTTGTCAGTGTGATACAGTGCATTCGTAAAGTATTCAAAACAGACTTTTTCCACATTTTGTTACAATACAGCCAGATTCTAAAATGTATTAAATAAAACAATTTCCTCATCAATCTATACACAATACCCCATAATGGCAAAGTAAAAATTTTAGCAAATGTAAATTAAAAAATAAATAAATACAGGAATACCTTATTTATTTAAGTATCCAGACCCTTTGCTATGAGACTCGAAATTGAGCTCAGGTGTATCCTGTTTCCATTGATCATCCTTGAGATGTTTCTACAACTTGATTGGAGTTCACCTGTGGTAAATTCAATTGATTGGACATGAATTGGAAAGGCACACACCTGTCTATGTAAGGTCCCATCGTTGACAGTTCATGTCAGAGCCAAAACCAAGCCACGAGGTCGAAGGAATTGTCCGTAGAGCTTTGAGACAAGATTGTGTCAAGGCACAGATCTGTGGAAGGCTACCAAAACATTTCTGCAGCATTCAAGGTCCTCAAGAACACAGTGGCCTCCATCATTCTTAAATTGAAGAAGCTTGGAACCACCAAGACTCTTCCGAGAGCTGGCCGCCTGGCCAAACTAAGCAATCAGGGGAGAAGGGCCTTGGTCAGGGAGGTAACCAAGAACCCGATGGTCAGCTCCAGAGTTCCTCTGTGGAGACGGGAGAAACTTACAGAAGGACAGCCATCTCTGCAGCACTCAACCAATCAGGCATTTATGGAAGAGTGGCCAGACAGAAGCCCTCTTGGAGTTTGCCTAAAGGCACCTAAAGACTCTCAAGACCGTGAGAAACAAGATTATCTGGTCTGATTAAACCAAGATTGAACTATTTGGCCTGAATGCCAAGGGTCACGTCTGGAGGAAACCTGGCACCATCCCTACGGTGAAGCATAGTGGTGGCAGCATCATGCTGTGGGGATGTTTTTCAGCGGCAGGGACTGGGAGACTAGTCAGGATCGAGGCAAAGATGAACGGAGCAAAGTACAGAGAGATCATCTACATGAAAACCTGCTCCAGAGTGCTCAGGACCTCAGACTGGGGCGAAGGTTCACCTTCCAACAGAACAATAACCCGAAGCACACAGCCAAGACAACGCAGGAGTGGCTTTGTGATAAGTCTCTGAATATCCTTGAGTGTCCCAGCCAGAGCCCGGACTTGAGCCCGATCGAACATCTCTGGAGAGACCTGAAAATAGCTGTACAGCAACACTCCCCATTACACCTGACAGAGCTTGAGAGGATCTACAGAGAAGAATGGGAGAAACTCCCCAAATACAGGTGTGCTAAGCTTGTAGCGTCATACCCAAGAATAATCAATGCTGTAACCGCTACCAAAGGTGCTTAAACAAAGTACTGAGTAATGTGATATTTAATTTTTTAATAGTTCATCCCAAAGGTGTTTGATGGGGTCAAGTTCTTCCACACTGACTTCGACAAACCATTTCTGTATGAACCTCGCTATGTGCACGGGGGCGTTGTCATGCTGAAACAGGTTGGGATTTCCCCAGAATTGTCTAGAATTCCACTGTATGCTGTAGTGAAACCTGTTGGGGATGGGTGTACCGCTAACTGTACAATTTCTACCCAAGCAGCATGACACGTAATTCAAGTATTTTTTTTTGTGGTTAAACATTTAGGTACATAAGTGTCTTATATCGGCTGAAAGCTGAAATGATTGTTAATCTAACTGCACTGTCTGATTTACAGTAGCTATTACAGCGAAAACATGTCATGCTATTGTTTGAGGAGAGCATGCAACAACAAAATATATATTATTATTTTTCACCTCCACATATTTACTTAAATTCTGAAATCTTGCTCTGATTTGTTTCGAAAGGGACCCAGAGACATGTTGTCTCGCTTTTGTTAGATAAAATCATTTTTCATATCCCAAAAAGTCGCTATGGTTGGCTCCATCGATTTGGGAAATCCACTTGTTCAACTTACAAAGAAAGGAATCTGAAAATCTACCCCTAAACTTTGTTTCAACAAGTCAAAATGTGTTTGTATTTGTTCCTCAGACACCCTAAAAAATTATCAAACTTGAATATATCTTTCGGAAAGAAGTATGTTCAATAGGACACCGATTGCAACTGCATCATGGCGCGCAAGGACACCGATTTTTGAAGACTGTCTTTATACAAAATGTCATATTTCTTGCTTGTTCTTGAAGTTACAAGTCTGAAACTTTGCACATACACTGCTGCCACCCCGTGGACAGCCTCCTGGATGCAATTCAGATCGTATCTTGCTGTTTGACCTTTCTCTTGCATTTCAAAGATGGTCTCTCTCGCTTTTTGTTTTTCTTTGGATTTTCTTCTACCATATCTATTGTGTTATATTATCCTACAATAGTTTAACATTTCTACAAACGTCAAAGTGTTTCCTTCCAAATGGTACCAAGAATATGCATATCATGGCTTCAGGGCCTGAGCTACAGGCAGTTTGCTTTGGGTATGTCATTTAGGCGGAAATTGAGAAAACGGGGCCCCATCCCTAACACTGGAACTAAGAGGCCGAGCCTCCACAGACCTACCACAGACAAACTGACTTGTTGGAAAGGTGACATCCTATGATGGTGCCACGTTGAAAGTCACTTAGCTCTGCAGTAAGGCCATCCTTTCCCAATGTTTGTCTATGGCGATTGCATGGCTGTGTGCTCAGGTTTATACACCTGTCAGCAACGGGTGTGACTGAAATATCATTTGAAGGGGTGTCTACACACTTTTGTATATATAGTGTACATGATTGACATGTATATAAAGTACATTTTTCTTGTGAAATTTAAAGTTGCTTGGCCAATCTAATAAATTAATGTATTTTGTTATGTTTTAGTGTTTACATTTTAATGTGTGTAATTGTCTTACACTTCAGGCCAGGAGAGGTGGTCTGTGATGTATGTGAGGTCCAAGCTGTGAAGTCCTGTCTGACCTGCAACCAGTCCTACTGTGAGACCCACGTTAGGAAGCACTACACACTACCTAAACTACAGAGACACACCCTGGTGGAGGTGACTGGAGACCTGGAGGAGAGACTCTGTCAGGAACACCACAGAGCTCTGGAGGTGTTCTGCAGGACAGACCAGAAGCTGATCTGCTTGGAGTGTTCAGTGACAAAGCACAAAGGTCATGACACAATCATTGAAGAGATAAAACAAGCTGGAAAACAGGTAGGTTCTGTTCTCTTTTCTTGTACCTGATGATGTTCTTTAAAGAAGATATTGAATTTGATAATAATAATGTTCAGACATACAAGCTTTTTCATCGTATGTTCTGTAAAACAACAAGTGTTTTTCATCAAAATAATGGATTCTTACTCTGTTTTCAAGACTTTTGATAGAGATCAATGTCGAAGACTAAAGCTGGCCTCAATTGACGGTAGGTGTTTGTACAATCAAGAAATACATTTCCCAAACATTGTATTTTCAGACCTTTACATGGTGTTCAACAACATACATACAATTTTAAGACCATTAAAAGAGGAAGATGAATTTGTTTAGATTAATAATTCTTATTCCATAATGATTGTTTGATTAATATGTATTTTTCTTTTTTGTTTCGATGCAATTAAAGTAATAATTTTTCTCTTCCATTATTTCTTTAAGTGCTCCCCCTTCCTGGTGAGATCCAGTTCTCGTCCGTGACATCAGGCTCTGTGTCTCTGAGCTGGGGTTCTCCTGAGGGACTGACAGGACCACAGACTTTCAGAGTGACCTGGGGATGTGATGGAGAAGAGAGGAGCCTGAGGGTGGAAGATGGGTTTAATGTTGAAATAGATGGACTCCAGCCTGGTAAAAAGTACCAGTTCAGTGTGGCTTCAGAGGGAGAAGATGGCAGACAAAGCAGACGGATCTCAGCATCTGTATTCACTGGTACAGTAACTTGAGTTGGTCTTTGGTTATGTGCTTCTAGGGATGTTGTTGTTTTCATGTGATGTCCAAACAAGACAT
Organism: Oncorhynchus mykiss; assembly: GCF_013265735.2. Classification (NCBI taxonomy): domain Eukaryota; kingdom Metazoa; phylum Chordata; class Actinopteri; order Salmoniformes; family Salmonidae; genus Oncorhynchus; species Oncorhynchus mykiss. Next base: position 78,134,431 of record NC_048574.1, read on the forward strand.
TAACAAACAAGACATCTTATATTTTGTCAAACAAATTATATTTCTTTCTAGTGGTCCCAGCACCCATGGACTTACACATAAAACAGTCTGGAGCGACCTCCTTCACTGTCAGTTGGTCCAAGGCTGAAGAATTGGAGAAAGTCCCACAATGCTTTCTCATATCCTACTGCAGCCTGGGAACAGAGACCCGCTCTGCCAATACTGAGGACTCCTACAGAACTCTCTCTGGCCTGCAACCTGGTACTCAGTACAACATCAGTGTCTCAACTGTGTTGAACAATGGGGAGCAGAGCAAACCTCTCTCTACAACCATCTGCACAAGTAAGCCTCATACCGACTCACTTCACTTCTGGGGGGTGGAATTGGACAAATCTGAACTAGACTGAACCATTTTTCTGAAGAGGAATTGTGTTCTTGTTTTAGCTGTCCAAAAAGTATTATTTTGGTAGTCTAAGAAGTTTAGAATTCTAATTGTTAGAGCCTAGTGTTGTAAAAGGCTAAAGAGATGAGTGGTGTAGTGACCCAGTACAAGGGTACTTGTTTTTAAATACCCCCAAGGCAAGCTAATCTCCCCTGTTATAGGTCATGTTGAGAGATTAGCATATCTTGGGGGTATGATGTTTGACCCTCTGTAACTTTCTCACTCATCATTATTCATGATTCATTCAGGACTATTAGTAATCATGGTAGCATCCACATTAATGTAGATATGTTATTATATTCTTATTTATAATAAAAGTTACTCCAAAATGACACAGTACATTATTTACCATTCATTTATATTAGGCACAAAATATTCTGAAACAACCAAACAATCCAGCAAGTTTGTAGTCAAAAGCTTGATGTAGTCATTGGGTGCTAGGAATATGGGACCAAATGCTAAACCTTTGACCACTTTATAAGAATCTTTAGGGGTGTCAATAAGTTGGACCCCTAACTTTTTTGAGAAAATAATATGTATATTTCTATGAGCAGTTGTATTAGTATAAAATAATATCCACATTTGTTTGCAATATAGGCCAGTATTGGATGTATTTTATACAGTCATTATTGCTCATCTTTATCAAGAGGGTCAATCATTTCAAACACCACTGTATGTTACAAATCACCATGTTTTTAATAATCCAATACAACTCTGTTTTGTGTTATTTCTGTTACACAGACCCTTCGCCTCCAGGAAATCTTGTTATATGGTCCTATAGTGCGACCTCTGCTAAACTGATCTGGGATCACCCTGATGGCATGGAGGACATCCTGCACCACTTCAGGGTGACATGGTGTGACAATGCCAGTCCAAGTGAGTCCTTCACTACCAACAAGATCTTTGGAAATGTTACTGGTCTGACGCCAGGGACAGAGTACAACATCACTGTCTGCACCATTGACAAGAGAAATATGGAGAGTGACCCAGTCTGTACTACCCTACATACAAGTAAGTAATCAACTGCAGCTTCAAGATGAAATAAACTTGAATATTTTAGTAAACTCAAACATCTTCCTTTGTTATTGCAGAGCTCACTTTGAACCGTTTTATGCAGAAGTTGGGACTGACACAGCATTTTGAGGAGAAACTGTCGTTGAATGCCGTGCTTTCAATCGATGGCCTAACGTTAGGAAAGAACCATACGGTAACTCCTCAATCTCTACCGTGGTGTTTTCTGAAAGAACTGATGAGGATGAACGTCTCAGCAAGGGATGTAAAGTACACCCCCACTGATGAGAAGGATCATATGAAGGTAAACCCCCTAGACCTGATCACAGCCCTGTTTCTGTGCTCAGATGGTTTCCTGCAGCAGGAGATGGTCCAGAAAATGTCCATGTGTCAGTTTGCTGTTCCTCTTCTGCTGCCCAACTGTGACACAGAACAAATCACTTTGATGCTGTGGGCCCTGAGGAACATAGTGAGGAAGTTCAGGCCGTCTTCACAAGCTGACTCAAAGTCCATCATAGAGGAGAGAATTGTTGTCTCTGGTATTCCTATGGTGTCCTTTGTTAGGTTAGGAGAGAGCAGCTTGTCCAAGTCTCAGATTTTGAACAAGTTGCTTAGTAACCCTCAACAGTACAATGACACATTTGTTCATCATGATGTGGAATGTGGAGATGTCCCTTTGCAAATTTCAGATGGTCTGGTTGAAATCAGCTGGTACCTTCCATGTGGGAACAGAAACATAGACATGTTCACTAAGCCTGTGGCGGTGGCCAATCTCAGAGGAGACATCAGGTCCTTTGAAACACAGTTCTCCTTTCTGTGTCAAACATCAGCTGCAGTTTACATTTTTTGTAATGAATTAGATGCATATTCTGAGATTTTGGAACGCAGAACTGGAAAAGCAGAGTTATTTCTGGTTGTTGACTCTCAGAAAAATAAAATCACAGAAAACACATTGAGAAAACTCACCACAGAATTCAGTATCAAGCCAACAAATGTGATTGTTAAGGAAAATGAAAATGATGCAGAATTTGTAAAAACCTTGCAGTCATCTGTCGGTGACATCACCGAAACAACAAGTCCAAACAAACTGCCAATTGAAAACATGGCTGACGTGGCTCGTCAGATGGGGATTCTGGTTGATGAAGACAGTGATGAGTGTCAGAGTGCCAGGAAGACAGCAAATGAAATCACCAGGAACATCAAAGACACAATTAAATTCAAAGATGAACAGCTACCCTTACAAGGGCAAGTCTGGAAAGAGCTTTCCCAGTTGGAGAAAGAGAGATGTAGACTGAGAAAAGCAGGGGGTCAGGAAATTGAACACTACAAGAGCTCTCTGAAGAAAAGGGAAATAGAACTGAGAGAGGAGCAACAAAGATTTGAGATGACAAAAGCAATAAAAAACATAACTGGCATGTCAAGCTCAAAAGTGGAGCGATCCTATTTCCTCAAATGGATGCAGATTAATTTGGACAATCTGTCTCGGCAGAACTTGTCTGGTTTGCGGAAGCAGTACAAAGAGCTTTGCCAAAATCATCCAGAGAAAAAAGACATTGCCGATTTGGATAGGCAAATGTGTGACTGTTCCCTGGGACTTGAACACTTCCTGCGTGAGTTGGGCCAGCTGTATGAAGCTTCCTGCTATCTCCCTAAAGACAATCCAGAATGGAAACAGATGGAGCATCTCCCTGGATTGTGTGCTCAGATGCTGTTGGATGGTTTCCCCATTGAGCTTGTGGATGGAGATGCATCAAATATCCCTCTGAAATGGATATCAGCTGTTCTGACTGAGCTTCATACTCTTGTGGACTCTAACAGCAAGATCCGGGTTGTGACAGTTTTAGGGGTCCAAAGCACAGGGAAGTCCACTCTCCTCAACACCATGTTTGGGGTCCAGTTTGCTGTCAGCAGTGGAAGATGCACCAGAGGGGCCTTCATGCTGCTGATTAAAGTCAACAAAGAACTCAAGGAGGAGCTGAAATGTGACTTCATCATGATCATTGACACAGAGGGGTTGAAATCACCAGAGTTGGCTCAACTAGATGACAGCTATGAACATGACAATGAACTGGCAACACTGGTGATTGGACTCAGTGATGTCACAATAATTAACATGGCCATGGAGAATTCCACAGAGATGAAAGACATTCTACAGATTGTTGTTCATGCTTTTATCAGGATGAAGGAAGTGGGGAAGAAGCCGATATGTCATTTTGTGCACCAGAATGTGTCAGACATCTCTGCTCATGACAACAACATGAGGGACAGGAAGAAGTTGTTGGAACAGTTGAATGAAATGACCCAGGCAGCAGCCAGAATGGAGAAGAAGGAGAATATCACTAAGTTCACTGATGTGATGGAGTATGATCCAGACACAAGCAGCTGCTACATCCCAGGACTCTGGCATGGGACTCCCCCTATGGCTCCAGTCAATGCTGGCTACAGTGAGGCTGTGTATGATTTCAAAAAGAGCTTGATGCAAGACTTAATAAAATGCCAGAGTAATGATGACATTACACATTTCCTGAAGTGGACACAAAGCTTGTGGGAGTCCGTGAAATTTGAGAAATTCATCTTCAGTTTCAGAAACAGCTTGGTTGCAGATGCATACTCCAGATTATGCTCTGAATACAATGGTTGGGAATGGAACTTCCAGAAGGAGATGTATTCCTGGATTGTAAGTTCTGAAACCAAAATGTCAAACTTTGGCATAACAGATCTAAATCCCCAGAGGTCCATAAGAGATGTGCTAAAATACTTGATGATAGAAGCATCTGAGAAACTGTCATTGGGAGAAAAGGAAATCCAAGACAATCTAGTAAAATACTTTGAAATTGAAGATGGCAATGTCAATCTGGTGGAGAAATACAGGGAGGACTTTGTGTCCAGTGCCAAAACACTGAGACGAGAGACAGAAAACACAGTGAGGAACAACCTGCATGGAGGTGTTGAGATCAAAGAAGGAATGACAGAACTGAACAACATCAAGAGTTCTCAGACAAGTACAATGGAGAGAAAGGTGCTGGCTTTGCTGCAAACCTGTAGACAGAAAAAAACTGATTTATCAGATCAGGAACTCCAAGAAGAGTTTGAAAGTATGTGGGAGGAAACTCTGTCTGAGATCAATTTTAGTGGACTGCCAAGGAGAGATGTGGCTCAGGATGCCTTCCTCATGTTAAGTGGAAATCTTTCACTAAGGGGGAGTCATGTAAATAGTATGTTGGTAAGAAACAATTTGGTGGATTGTGGGAAGACAGACTTTGTTGTGAAATCAGTTCATTGGTGGCGGAATGCTGAAGGCTTTGCAAAGCACATGGATCATTACCATCACAGGAAAAAACTACAAGTCTTCTGTGATGACATCATAACACAGTGTCAGGAGTTTATAACCCAGAAGGTGGAAAGTAAAACAGATTACCATGATACTTACATCAAAGAGCTGCTGAACAGGATTGATGAAACAATTAAACAAAACAAGAAACGTAAAGTTAATGAAGAGTGTGAGATCCATCTGAAGCTACACATCTGTGGCATAGCAGTCAGAGAGTTCCAGAAGATGCATGATGATTTCATTGTATCCAACGACCCCCGAATGTGTCTGGAACAGTCTAAGAACAAGTACCTTACTGATTTCAAAGACTTATTTCATAACCGAGACCAGTGCCTAAAGAAAGCTGAGGAGTTCTCAAAGCTCTTACAGCCAGCTGTACAGGACTATGTGAGCAAAATGATTGGTCCTGATGTAGTTGATGAAATGAAGACTGGTAAAGGGTCAGAGGATTACAGCACACGGACGTCCTTCCAGTTCTCTGTTCTGAAACAGCTCCTGACTGATGGAGAATATGAGAAATATAGAAAGTACATAAGGAATTATGAAAAGTTTGTGAAGGACTGGCTGTTTGACCAGATTGTCCAACAACTCTCAAAGGACAGCAGACTGGAGAAATCAGAGAAGAAACATCTTTCAGAGATAGTCAAGATAATCACTGATGCCATTTCTATCAGAAAAACACATAGCACTATAGAATGCATCAAGACTTTCATTCAAAACATCTGCAGTGCTCTTGGAGAGAAGCTTGTCTTTCCAAAGGATGCTCTGGATTCCGTTATGATTCTGAACTCTGCAAACACAGATCAGTTTGCTGACTACCTCACAGAGTTTGTAGGGGAAATGAAGCAGACCGTGACATCAGAGTATGAACAGAGGACTGACATCAAAGAGAGGCTCAGATCTCTGCCATTCAAGCCTCAGGACAATATGTTCACCAGCCAGTTTGGCTGTGGGGAAGTATGTCCCTTCTGCGGTGCACCCTGTGAAGCAGGAGGGAAGGATCATGCCAAACACTTCACCTCCATTCACCGTCCACAAGGTGTCAGGGGTTGGAGGAATTTAAAGACAAAGGTGTTATGGACTAATATATGTTCCTCTGATGTGATTAGTGATAACACATTCCGGACCTCCCTGACAGGAGACAAACCTCACCCCTACAAGGACTACCAGACATATTACCCTGACTGGATCATAACTGGAGATTCCAGCATCAAGGCTTCAGACTACTGGAAGTATGTGATGGCCACATTCAATGAGACAATTGCTAAAGACACAAATGCACTTCCTGCAGACATCCCAGAGGACTGGAAGGTATTAACACATGATGATGCAATGAAGAGCTTGAAAAACATATTCAACATGAAATAAAGTGGAAAATGATAGCATGACTCTTCTTGACCTAAACATAAAATTGGCCAATCAAAGATATCAGACATGGCAACCAGAAATAACTCACCGAGCATGAACATGGCAACACAAAGCCAAGAGCCATTCAATCAATCACAACTTTTGAAATAAATAGCACTTCCAAAACAATTAGTGATTTGAAAAACAACAAAAAGGGGCCCCCGACACTAGTTTTGACATTCAGCTGATGGATGGGGCTATGGAAATGACTAGTAAACATTACATGTTGGTATTCAGCTGATGGATGGGGCTATGGAAATGACTAGTAAACATTACATGTTGGTATTCAGCTGATGGATGGGGCTATGGAAATGACTAGTAAACATTACATGTTGGTATTCAGCTGATGGATGGGGCTATGGAAATGACTAGTAAACATTACATGTTGGTATTCAGCTGATGGATGGGGCTATGGAAATGACTAATAAAACATGACATGTTGGTATTCAGCTGATGGATGGGGCTATGGAAATGACTAGTAAACATTACATGTTGGTATTCAGCTGATGGATGGGGCTATGGAAATGACTAATATAACATTACATGTTGGTATTCAGCTGATGGATGGGGCTATGGAAATGACTAGTAAACATTACATGTTGGTATTCAGCTGATGGATGGGGCTATGGAAATGACTAATAAAACATGACATGTTGGTATTCAGCTGATGGATGGGGCTATGGAAATGACTAATAAAACATGACATGTTGGTATTCAGCTGATGGATGGGGCTATGGCAATGACTAGTAAACATTACATGTTGGTATTCAGCTGATGGATGGGGCTATGGAAATGACTAGTAAACATTACATGTTGGTATTCAGCTGATGGATGGGGCTATGGAAATGACTAAAATAACATTACATGTTGGTATTCAGCTGATGGATGGGGCTATGGAAATGACTAGTAAAACATGACATGTTGGTATTCAGCTGAAGGATGGGGCTATGGAAATGACTAATAAAACATTACATTTTGGGTTGTGATTAAGACAGACAGTTCTGGTCATGAGGCATGTATATTCAATCACTGGGTAAATATACAAATCTGAAATGACCATTAACAGCTTCCCAAATATCAAACTGTAGCTTTAAAGAAAAGAACTGTGAAAATCAGTCACAGCCACCTGTGACAATCCGTGATGGCTGTAAGGATAGTGACATCACTGACTGACAGCTACCAGCAGGCTGACAAAGAAAGGAAGGTGAAGTTGTCATAACTGCTGTAGATCACTATATCACCTGGACTGGAGTATAGTCTTTCATGTTAACGTTAGAAGATATGATCACACTATATCACCTGGACTGGAGTATAGTCTTTCATGTTAATGTTAGAAGATATGATCACACTATATCACCTGGACTGGAGTATAGTCTTTCATGTTAATGTTAGAAGATATGATCACACTATATCACCTGGACTGGAGTATAGTCTTTCATGTTAATGTTAGAAGATATGATCACACTATATCACCTGGACTGGAGTATAGTCTTTCATGTTAATGTTAGAAGATATGATCACACTATATCACCTGGACTGGAGTATAGTCTTTCATGTTAATGTTAGAAGATATGATCACACTATATCACCTGGACTGGAGTATAGTCTTTCATGTTAACGCTGTCAAATGTAAGAATGTATACACCTATATTTTAATTTACAAATCTCAGCATTATTTTATTGACGAAAAATGCTTGTAACACAATTCTATGATTTTTCTACTTATCTACTATCATCATATGAACATATATGTATAACACATCATTGAAGGACTTTATGAATAAAAACTGTTTTGACATTAAGTTAATTTTACTTTATTCCCTCATAAATAAACAATTGGTCAAAAGCCTTATATTTAGAAATAATATTTCTTATTATGTTAAAATGCTTTTGACATATCATTGCTTTACCTAATCGGAATCATAGAAGACATGGTAAAGTTATCATGTGTTCAGATGGCTTCATGATTATATGGTCAGCTATGATGACATACACTGAACATGTTATCAGGTACTGTACTTTTCATGTCAGCAATAATAATGTCTGTATATAAAGGCTGATGCTGTGCTGACTCATTCTTAGACACTGTGATCTAGATTCCATAGTCTAAAGGGTAAATGAGCTTCATTCAGCAGGGACCAGAGAAGAGGGCTGGAGACACTAGTAAAGCAAATGGAGGCTCCAAATGGAACCTGTTGAAGAAGCAATAGGCTCTGCAAGCAAAGCTTTAGGCCAATGGTGAACGTGCATAAAGATGGCAGAATTCAGATATGAAGTCATTGTTTTAGCTCTGTTCATAGAGTTTTTAAACTACGGCGTGCGACATGGTTCAATGTGCTAATAAAGCAGCATAATCTCTCGTCTTTTTCAAATTGCAGCCCTCTTGGAGCTAAACTTGGGATCAGGTATACTCTGCTAATAACCATAGAAAATAAAGAGTAACGGAGAGCAATATACAATACAGAGAATTTAGCAAACAAGGAAGTTGTGGTAAGTGCATGGGGTCGCCATCTTTATGCACCTCCACTATTATGCAGGTGTGTGTTGCCAGAATGCAATCAGCTATGCATGGTTGTCTAGTGTAGTTGCATCACAAAAATATGCAAGTGTGCAACACAAAATGAAAGCTTTTGTACGTTGTGTACTTTATGGGTTGTGTACTTGTAAAATAAATACTCAAGGCATTAGTTAACGTGTGTTAAGTCACCCTTTGTAAAGCACGGCTTTTTGAAAATGTACATAGTGGGTTATGTCACATTTGTCAGTGCAACCTTCAGAGGGGGCTGTTATTTCACCCTTCATACACCCTTTATAGAGTAGGTCAGATTTTTTTTATATTTAGAAATGTGTTTTCTTACCCATACAGCAGTCTATGGAGAATGAGCAACTGCAATTCACACTGGTTTTGTTAAACAAAACAAAAAAATGTATTTTAGGATCAATTCCTTTGCAAGTCAATCTCCTCTGTTGAGCGTGTTTTAAATGTCATACCCAAATCATCTCAAATGGCTTGTGTTATTCAATGAATTGGTTTTAATCTACTAGATGATTTGGGCTGAGTCCTGGGCGGCTCAACGATCAAAAGCACTACACCACAGTGCTGAGGCACCACTACAGCCTGGGGTTCGGCCCAGCGGCCCGTCCAGGTAAGGGAGGGTTTGGCAGGTGGGGTTTCCTTGGCTCACCATGGTCTAGCTACTCCTTGTGACAGGGCCGGGTGCCTACAAGCTGACTAGCAAAAAATAATAATAAAAGATGATGATTTGATTTCACTTGCAACTGTTTAGCCATATGTGAGACTCTATTAACAGTACAAGGCATTGGTGGCTTTCCTGATAATCTTTTTTGGAGTTACGTGAATGTCTCAGAATGAATGGGGTTGCTGAAAACACTTCTCCAGGTGTTGTGACATCAGATAATGTGCTCAACAAGACTGCAAAAACAGATGACCTGGAACATTACCTTTCTCTCAACTGAAATGGGTCGGATGCTTAATGAATCATTAGTCCCCCATCACATTTTTCTTGCTCAGTGGAGTTTATCTTCAGTCAATCAGATTAGGGCAGAAATAATGTGATTTGTGATTGTATCACCTGGCTGCATACCATGACTAACAGCTGATTAGTCAGTATTCCTCAGGTCATCACCTGGCTGCATACCATGACTAACAGCTGATTAGTCAGTATTCCTCAGGTCATCACCTGGCTGCATACCATGACTAACAGCTGATTAGTCAGTATTCCTCAGGTCATCACCTGGCTGCATACCATGACTAACAGCTGATTAGTCAGTATTCCTCAGGTCATCACCTGGCTGCATACCATGAATAACAGCTGATTAGTCAGTATTCCTCAGGTCATCACCTGGCTGCATACCATGACTAACAGCTGATTAGTCAGTATTCCTCAGGTCATCACCTGGCTGCATACCATGAATAACAGCTGATTAGTCAGTATTCCTCAGGTCATCACCTGGCTGCATACCATGAATAACAGCTGATTAGTCAGTATTCCTCAGGTCATCACCTGGCTGCATACCATGAATAACAGCTGATTAGTCAGTATTCCTCAGGTCATCACCTGGCTGCATACCATGAATAACAGCTGATTAGTCAGTATTCCTCAGGTCATCACCTGGCTGCATACCATGACTAACAGCTGATTAGTCAGTATTCCTCAGGTCATCACCTGGCTGCATACCATGAATAACAGCTGATTAGTCAGTATTCCTCAGGTCATCACCTGGCTGCATACCATGAATAACAGCTGATTAGTCAGTATTCCTCAGGTCATCACCTGGCTGCATACCATGAATAACAGCTGATTAGTCAGTATTCCTCAGGTCATCACCTGGCTGCATACCATGACTAACAGCTGATTAGTCAGTATTCCTCAGGTCATCACCTGGCTGCATACCATGAATAACAGCTGATTAGTCAGTATTCCTCAGGTCATCACCTGGCTGCATACCATGAATAACAGCTGATTAGTCAGTATTCCTCAGGTCATCACCTGGCTGCATACCATGACTAACAGCTGATTAGTCAGTATTCCTCAGGTCATCACCTGGCTGCATACCATGAATAACAGCTGATTAGTCAGTATTCCTCAGGTCATCACCTGGCTGCATACCATGACTAACAGCTGATTAGTCAGTATTCCTCAGGTCATCACCTGGCTGCATACCATGACTAACAGCTGATTAGTCCGTATTCCTCAGGTCATCACCTGGCTGCATACCATGACTAACAGCTGATTAGTCAGTATTCCTCAGGTCATCACCTGGCTGCATACCATGACTAACAGCTGATTAGTCAGTATTCCTCAGGTCATCACCTGGCTGCATACCATGACTAACAGCTGATTAGTCAGTATTCCTCAGGTCATCACCTGGCTGCATACCATGACTAACAGCTGATTAGTCAGTATTCCTCAGGTCATCACCTGGCTGCATACCATGAATAACAGCTGATTAGTCAGTATTCCTCAGGTCATCACCCGGTGGATAAGAGCTGCTCTGAGAACCAATGAAAACATAACCAGGTAGGGTGTTGTGGATGGGAGATGTTTAAGCCGCAGACTCCAGTGTGAAGAGAACTCAATCCGATGGAGACGACGATAGAAGCTCTTATTTCAGAGAGCTCTCCGTAAGCCACGCCCCCAGTGGGCAGAGCTAGGCATGTTGGACTGGGACATGTTTTAATATGATGAAAAGCCTCGTTTTGCAGGGAAACAACAAGTCCCAGTTCACAATAGAACATACCAGAGGAGGTCATAGTTTACTAGGCTACCTACATTATTGAGATCATCTGGTCACCACTAGGGTTTGGAATACACTGAGCTCGTTGACAAAACAGACCATGGAACGTCTTTTCAGACCAAGGTCTGCGGTGGGTCTGTGTAAATGATGTGATTATATTGGAGATGGGGTTATGGCAGTGAATGTCATCTATTAATTTACTCATATAGTATTTCTATGTAGAAGCCATATGAGCCAGGGAAACTGATTGTTCTCACTTTTCTGCCTGAGTGTGACGCCGTTTACTGCAATTTTCTGGATTATCTTGTGACCAGAACAAACTACTTATTTTACTCAACTAGACATTGAAATAAATGGTGTTTCTTTAAAAAAATGTAACACAGGACATTGAATGATACCTGAACTAACTCAGAAAAGTAACATAAGTAGGAATACAGCATCACAGAGGTCAAACAGGTGTGTGTTAGTCATGTTATCCAGTGTCCACAGCAACACTACTGTTTATTCTCTACCCCCAGTGCATATGGTGTACTATCTTAGTCTTAGTCATGCTCTCTCGAGGGGAAGCAACAGGCAGGTATCAGGTAGAGTGGGGCTAGGTGGGGTTGGGCCAGGCACGTCCAGGTGTAAAGCCAGGGTGTACTCAGTCACGGTCCATGGCCCTCAGGCTACACCTGTTTGACCTCTCTGTGATACTGTAGGCCTAATTATGTTACTTTTCTGAAACATCATTTATTTCAATCTCTAGTTGAGTAAAATAAGTCGTTTTGTTCTGGACACAAGATAATCCAGAAAATTACAGTAAACAGGGTCACACTGAATGTTATATTCTCAGCCAGGCCCATCTTTTCAAAGAAAATACAATTGAATTATATCTCTATTTGAGCAAAATACCTAGTTGTGATCACAAGGCAGGCAGACAAATCTGAATGTCCTGTCATAAAGTGAAAACTATTAGTTTCCCTGGTTGATATGGTTTCTACATAGAAATACTATAAGAGTAAATGAATAGATGCCGATCACTGCTATAAACCTGTCTCCAAAATAATCGCATAATTTGGTGTTGAAAGTAGAGTTTTGATGGCAGTGGAGGGAACTACAGTGGAAGATGTAGTGAATAGATGCAGGACTCAATGAGAGTCAATAATTAACAGTGCTGATATTTAGTCTATATTAATATATCAGTCAATGTTCTGACTTTACTTAGTGTCTCTGCTTTGCCTGTTCCTGTTTACTGCTGGAGAACAAGCCACGACACCAATTAGATGTTCTCGAGAGAGGGAAGTTGTAAAACAAGGGGATGCTGTGTACACTGAGTCTGTAACATTACCATCTGTCATTATTTTGACTGGTTGGCTGGTTTGTTGCTGGGTTGCTGGTTGGTTGCTTGGTGTTTGATTCACAGTTCGTCTAAGGATTATCTGTGGACACATTCTAATGATTTACATAGATGTTACGAAGTAAATCAACCTCAACAATTGAATATTAATTTATGACAAATGACGGTTCTTTTATAACTAAATGCTATATTTTGTTATGTTTCTTTGTGTCTATTCCTATTCCTGAAATTCTTTCCTGTTAGAAACTGAAAGTAAATTCGACAACTTTTCTCTCTTTCTGTGGCTTCACACAGGTTGTTCGACTTGCAAGACAGCAGGAGAAATGGTAGGTTCATGTTTTTATTATTAAAGTCAGGTGTAAGATTCTTTGTGCGTCGATTATTATCCAACGAAACATATATAATACAGGCCCGATTTTTCATATTTTTTCTAATAAATGGCAAGTAAATAAATCTAGTACCCCACTAGGCCCACTGGCATAATTGCGGAGTGCGCACAAGGAAGACCACGAAAAGTGTTCTCTTTTACACAGCTACCTGACGCTGAGATTTAAGCTATTTAGCAGATATATTAATATATTTTTCCTAAAATAAGAGATGCTTATGAGGAAAGAAACAATAGACAATCGTGTGTATTCTATACATGTTTTTCTTCCCGAACTCTGATAGGCGGTCATAGGCCTAATTAAGCCCCGTTACATATTTTTTTATTTGTTATGTCCGAATACACATACTTGCATTCTAAATATTAGGCATTTTAGGTATGCGAAAATATAACGTTTTATATGTGAAATTTGGAAATCGAGTATGCTTTAAATGCAATGATGTTGTACAAATTTCGGCTATAATTCGCTGCACACTTTTGAGGAACGACGGACGCACTGTGCCCAAATTAAAGGTGAGTCTAGTAGTTGATATTTGGTGCTTACGGCATACATTTTTAGCAAATAGTACGTTTCTAAATAGTATATAGTAGTACCCGTTGTCGTTTTAGTAAGTAGTAGGCAATACAGATTTTGGACAGAGCCTATGACTCCCATCCAACCATGACAAAATGGATTCCTAAAAAGACAGCCACTTTTGTTTTGCGTTGGGCCATAGAGATAGCATCACTGGCGCTGCCCCTGCGGTCTCTCTTTTTTTAAAGTAGTACCTTTTCTTCTTCAGGACTGGCTGATTCCTCCTAATGACCCGGCTGGACATGACTCCAACACGGTCACCAGGAAGGGTAAGCCAATGAAGTTGGAAGTCACACCCAGTTGGTCGAAGCGCTGCCCATACTGATACAGCCTTTTGGCCTCTAACGTTCTCTATGTTTGGGGCACGTTGAGGCCTTTTGGTTAAAAGGGATACAGTTTATGTCAGAATTGACCACAGGATTTACTTTTCCTAGCAGGATAGGACCTACTTCGCAGGTTAGTATAATTGGCGTAGTAGGTTGGGAAAATTAGGTTAACGTTAAGAAAAGGGTTAGGGGTAACAAAAATGCAAAAATGTGCTTTTGATGTCAAATTGGCATAAACTGTATCTCGTCTAGCGATGACCAGGTTGGGGCGTGTCCAGCCTAGGCATAATACAATATCCTGAAAGAAGACCTTAACGAAAAAGACATTGAAAGAACCTGATTACATGATCACTATAATTATGCCACATTGCTGGGTTAAATCGTTTTTTAATTTTTTTTAAACATAATAATAAATAAATAAATAAATTCTGCCATTAGTGTTTTTCACAATTATATTCGGTACAAAATGCTTTACAGAATGTCATTATATTGTCAATTTAAATCCCCAGCACTGCAGGCCAACAGTAGTTCTACTCTGCTTTTGTATTTAAACGTTTTAATATAATGTAATTTACTCTTCTTATTTACAGATTGATATGGGACCAGACCAGTCCTCTTCAGGATTCTGAGGTCTCCTCTCTGAGAGTTATAATGAGTTATCATCAGATTGATATGGGACCAGACCAGTCCTCTTCAGGATTCTGAGGCCTCCTCTCTGAGAGTTATAATGAGTTATCATCAGATTGATATGGGACCAGACCAGTCCTCTTCAGGATTCTGAGGCCTCCTCTCTGAGAGTTATAATGAGTTATCATCAGATTGATATGGGACCAGACAAGTCCTCTTCAGGATTGTGAGACCTCCTCTCTGAGAGTTATAATGAGTTATCATCAGGGGGCTGAGGGTGAAGCCATCCCTAAAAAAAGACGTAAAGTTGGGTCACCAAACAAGGATCTTGTTGAGACCATGGACCCTGATATGAAGAGGTGGGTGTTCAATTAAGCATGTGTAGCACTTCTCATGATGTCTGTTTCCATTACAGTTGTCAGGATATGAGGTGTGTTTGTGTTCTTGTTTAATACTTTTAGATCCTATGCTATAATTATGTAATAGATTAACGTGAGGATTTTGACCAGAAATACAACACACCTCTCAAATATATACCAATATGTTCATATGATTTCTATGAAAGATATTGAGTTACTGCATAGTAAATATAACATTTTATTCTATGGGAAACCTAGTCAGTTGCATAGCTGAATGCATTCAACTGAAATATGTCTTCCACATATAACCCAACCCAGAGAGGTGCGGGAGGCTGCCTTAATCAACATCACGTCATCGGTGCCCAGGGAGCAGTTGTTGTTGGGAGTTAACTGCCTTGCTCAAGGGCAGAACAGCATATTTTTCCACCTTGCCTGCTCGGGGATTCAAACCAGCGTCGTTTCGGTTAAAGGCCCAATGCTTTTAACCACTAGGCTACCTACTGCCCCTATAATGACCCTAAGCATGATGGGATGTTTTAATTCCTTTAATTCTAATCAATATAGTTGGTGTAAATAACGGAGGTGAAATCATGGGCCAGTGGTAGTGCAAATCAAATGTTATTGGTCACATGCGTCGAATACAACGGGTGTAGACTTTACCGTGAAATGCTGAATACAACGGGTGTAGACTTTACCGTGAAATGCTGAATACAACGGGTGTAGACTTTACCGTGAAATGCTGAATACAACGGGTGTAGACTTTACCGTGAAATGCTGAATACAACGGGTGTAGACTTTACCGTGAAATGCTGAATACAACGGGTGTAGACTTTACCGTGAAATGCTTTCCTACGAGCTATACAGTTTAAAAAGAATACTGAAATGAACAAATGAAATAGTAACACGAGAAATCAAATAGATACACATTTTTATGTATGTACAGTGGGGAGAACAATTATTTGATACACTGCCGATTTTGCAGGTTTTCCTACTTACAAAGCATGTAGAGGTCTGTAATATTTATCACAGGTACACTTCAATTGTGAGAGACGGAATCTAAAACAAAAATCCAGAAAATCACATTGTATGATTTTTAAGTAATTAATTTGCATTTTATTGCATGACATAAGTATTTGACACATCAGAAAAGCAGAACTTAATATTTGGTACAGAAACCTTTGTTTGCAATTACAGAGATCATATGTTTCCTGTAGTTCTTGACCAGGTTTGCACACACTGCAGCAGGGATTTTGGCCCACTCCTCCATACAGACCTTCTCCAGATCCTTCAGGTTTCGGGGCTGGCACTGGGCAATACGGACTTTCAGCTCCCTCCAAATATTTTCTATTGGGTTCAGTTCTGGAGACTGGCTAGGCCACTCCAGGACCTTAAGATGCTTCTTACGGAGCCACTCCTTAGTTGCCCTGGCTGTGTGTTTCGGGTCGTTGTCATGCTTGAAGACCCAGCCACGACCCATCTTCAATGCTCTTACTGGGGGAAGGAGGTTGTTGGCCAAGATCTCGCAATACATGGCCCCATCCATCCTCCCCTCAATATGGTGCAGTCGTCCTGTCCCCTTTGCAGAAAAGCATCCTCAAAGAATGATGTTTCCACCTCCATGCTTCACGGTTGGGATGGTGTTCTTGGGGTTGTACTCATCCTTCTTCTTCCTCCAAACACGGCGAGTGGAGTTTAGACCAAAAAGCTCTATATTTGTCTCATCAGACCACATGACCTTCTCCCATTCCTCCTCTGGATCATCCAGATGGTCATTAGCAAACTTCAGATGGGCCTGGACATGCGCTGGCTTGAGCAGGGGGACCTTGCGTGCGCTGCAGGATTTTAATCCATGACGGCGTAGTGTGTTACTAATGGTTTTCTTTGAGACTGTGGTCCCAGCTCTCTTCAGGTCATTGACCAGGTCCTGCCGTGTAGTTCTGGGCTGATCCCTCACCTTCCTCATGATCATTGATGCCCCACGAGGTGAGATCTTGCATGGAGCCCCAGACCGAGGGTGATTGACCGTCATCTTGAACTTCTTCCATTTTCTAATACTTGCGCCAACAGTTTTTGCCTTCTCACCAAGCTGCTTGCCATATTCCTGTAGCCCATCCCAGCCTTGTGCAGGTCTACAATTTAACCCTGATATCCTTACACAGCTCTCTGGTCTTGGCCATTGTGGAGAAGTTGGAGTCTGTTTGATTGAGTGTGTGGACAGGTGTCTTTTATACAGGTAACGAGTTCAAACAGGTGCAGTTAATACAGGTAATGAGTGGAGAACAGGGAGCTTCTTAAAGGAAAACCAACAGGTCTGTGAGAGCCGGAATTCTTACTGGTTGGTAGGTGATCAAATACTTATGTCATGCATTAAAATGCAAATGAATTACTTAAAAATCATACAATGTCATTTTCTGGATTTTTGTTTTAGATTCCGTCTCTCACAGTTGAAGTGTACCTATGATAAAAATTGCAGACCTCTACATCCATTGTAAGTAGGAAAACCTGCAAAATCGGCAGTGTATCAAATACTTGTTCTCCCCACTGTATATATAGTGGGGCAAAAAAAGTATTTAGTCAGCCACCAATTGTGCAAGTTCTCCCACTTAAAAAGATGAGAGAGGCCTGTAATTTTCATCATAGGTACACTTCAACTATGACGGACAAAATGAGAAAAAAAATCCAGAAAATCACATTGTATGATTTTTAATGAATTTATTTGCAAATTATGGTGGAAAGTAAGTATTTGGTCACCTACAAACAAGCAAGATTTCTGGCTCTCACAGACCTGTAACTTCTTCTTTAAGAGGCTCCTCTGTCATCCACTCGTTACCTGTATTAATGGCACCTGTTTGAACTTGTTATCAGTATAAAAGACACCTGTCCACAACCTCAAACAGTCACACTCCAAACTCCACTATGGCCAAGACCAAAGAGCTGTCAAAGGACACCAGAAACAAAATTGTAGACCTGCACCAGGCTGGGAAGACTGAATCTGCAATAGGTAAGCAGCTTGGTTTGAGGAAATGAACTGTGGGAGCAATTATTAGGAAATGGAAGACATACAAGACCACTGATAATCTCCCTCGATCTGGGGCTCCGCGCAAGATCTCACCCTGTGGGGTCAAAATGATCACAAGAATGGTGAGCAAAGATCCCAGAACCACACGGGGGGACCTAGTGAATGACCTGCAGAGAGCTGGGACCAAAGTAACAAAGCCTACCATCAGTAACACACTACGCCAGCCAGGGACTCATATCCTGCAGTGCCTGACGTGTCCCCCTGCTTAAGCCAGTACATGTCCAGGCCCGTCTGAAGTTTGCTAGAGAGCATTTGGATGATCCAGAAGAAGATTGGGAGAATGTCATATGGTCAGATGAAACCAAAATAGAACTTTTTTGGTAAAAACTCAACTCGTCGTGTTTGGAGGACAAAGAATGCTGAGTTGCATCCAAAGAACACCATACCTACTGTGAAGCATGGGGGTGGAAACATCATGCTTTGGGGCTGTTTTTCTGCAAAGGGACCAGGACGACTGATCCGTGTAAAGGAAAGAATGAATGGGGCCATGTGTCGTGAGATTTTGAGTGAAAACCTCCTTCCATCAGCAAGGGCATTGAAGATTAAAAGTGGCTGGGTCTTTCAGCATGACAATGATCCCAAACACACCGCCCGGGCAACGAAGGAGTGGCTTCGTAAGAAGCATTTCAAGGTCCTGGAGTGGCCTAGCCAGTCTCCAGATCTCAACCCCATAGAAAATCTTTGGGGAGAGTTGAAAGTCCGTGTTGCCCAGCAACAGCCCCAAAACATCACTGCTCTAGAGGAGATCTGCATGGAGGAATGGGCCAAAATACCAGCAACAGTGTGTGAAAACCTTGTGAAGACTTACAGAAAACGTTTGGCCTCTGTCATTGCCAACAAAGGGTATATAACAAAGTATTGAGATAAACTTTTGTTATTGACCAAATACTTATTTTCCACCATAATTTGCAAATAAATTCATAAAAAATCCTACAATGTGATTTTCTGGATTCTTTTTCTCATTTTGTCTGTCATAGTTGAAGTGTACCTATGATGAAAATTACAGGCCTCTCTCATCTTTCTAAGTGGGAGAACTTAGACAATTGGTGGCTGACTACATACTTTTTTGCCCCACTGTATACAGTGCATTCGGAAAGTATTCAGACATCTTACCGTTTTCCACATTTTGTTACTTTACAGCCTTATTCTAAAATGGCTTAAATAATTTTTTTCCCCTCATCAATCTACATACAATACCCCAAAACTACAAAGGAAAAAATGATTTTTTGAAATTGTTGCAAATTTATTAAAAATAAAAAACAGATACCTTAATTTAAACATTTAAAAATGTAAATTTCTGCAGCATTGAAGGTCCCCAAGTACATAGTGGCCTCCATCATTCTTAAATGGAAGAAGTTTGGAACCACCAAGACTCTTCCTAGATCTGGCTGCCCGGCCAAACTGAGCAATCGAGGGAGAAGGGCCTTGGTTAGGGATGTGAACAAGAACTCGATGGTCACTCTGACAGAGCTCCAGACTTCCTCTGTGGAGATGGGAGAACCTTCCAGAAGGACAACCATCTCTGCAACACTTTACCAGTCAGGCTTTATGGCAGAGTGGCCAGACTGAAGCCACTCCTCAGTAAACGGCACATGACAGCCTGCTTGGAGTTTGCCAAAATACACCTAAAGGACTCTCTGACCATGAGAAACAAGATTCTCTGGTTTGATGAAACTAATATTAAACTCTCTGGCCTGAATGCCAAGCGTCACTTCTGGAGGAAACCTGGCGCCATCCCTACGGTGAAGCATGGTGGTGGTTGCATTATGTTGTGGAGATGTTTTTCAGCAGCAGGGACTGGGATACTAGTCAGGATCGAGGGAAAGATGAATGCGGCAAAGTACAGAGAGGTCCTTTATGAAAACCTGCTCCAGAGCACTCAGGACGTCAGACTGGGGCGAAGGTTCACCTTCCAACAGGACGACCCTAAGCACACTGCCAAGACAACGCAGGAGGGGCTTCAGGACAAGTCTCAGAATTTCCTTGAGTGGCCCAGCCAGAGCCCAGACTTGAACCTGATCAAACATCTTTGGAGAGACCTGAAAATAGCTGTGCAGCGACACTCCCCATCCATCCTGACAGAGCTTGAGACAATCTTCAGAGAAGAATGGGAGAAACTCCCTAAATACAGCTGTGCCAAGCTTGTAGCGTCATCCCCAAGAAGAAAGGTGCTTCAAAAAAGTACTGAGTAAAGTGTCTTGAATACTTATGTAAATGTGATATTTCTGTTTTTAATTTTTTAATGCATTTGCAAACATTTCTAAAACCTGTTTTTGCTTTGTTATTATGGGGTATTGTGTGTAGATTGATGAGGAAAACAACTAATTCAATCAATTTTAGAAAAAGACTGTGACGGAAAAAGTCAAGGGGTCTGAATACTTTCCGAATCCACTGGCACAACAGGGATCACCAGATCAATGTAGAGCTATATACAGGGAGTATCAGTACCAGATCAATGTGCAGAAGTATGAGGTATTTTAGGTAGATACACTACATAGCCAAAAGTACATCTCATTCCAAAATCATGGGCATTAATATGGAGTTTGTCCCCTCTTTGCTGCCATAATAGCCTTTACTCTTCTTGGAAGGCTTTCCCCTAGATGTTGGAAAATTGCTGCAGAGACTTGCTTCCATTCTGCCACATAGCGTATAGTGAGGTCAAGCACTGATGTTGGACGATTAGGGCTCGCAGTCTGCGTTCCAATTCATCCCAAATGTGTTCGATGGGGTTGAGGTCAGGGCTCTGTGCAAGCCAGTCAAGTTCTTCCACTCCAATCTCGACAACACATTTCTGTATGGACCTCTTGTGCACAGAGGCATTGTCATGCTGACACAGGAAAGGGCTTCCCCAAACTGTTGTCTCAAAAGTGGAGGCACAGAATGGTCTAGAATGTCATTGTATGCTGTAGATTTCTCTTCACTGGAACTGGTCAACATCCGGTGAAATTGCAGAGCGCGAAATTCTAAAATACTAAATTCAGATATTTAACATTCTTGAAAATATATGTGTTATACATCAAAATAAAGCTTAACTTCTTGTTAATCCAGCCGCTGTCAGATTTAAAAAATGCTTCACGGCGAAAGCACACCATGCGATTATCTGAGGACAGCGTCCCACATACAAAACACATGAAAATCATTTTTCAACCAGGCGGGTGCGACACAAAAGTCAGAAATAGCAATAAAATTAATCACTTACCTTTGATGATCTTCATCTGGTGGCACTAACACGAGTCCCTGTTACACAATAAATGTTTGTTTTGTTTGATAAAGTCCCTCTTTATGTCTATAAACCTCAGTTTAAATTGGAGCGTTTTGTTCAGTAATCCACTGTCTCAAACAACATCCGGTGAAATTGCAGAGAGCCAAATTCAAATGACAGAAATACTCATCATAAACATTGATAAAAGATACAAGTGGTATAGATAGGCTTAAATATTAATTTACTGTTAATCCAGACGCTGTGTCAGATTTAAAAAAGCTTTATAGCGAAAGCATACCATGCGATTATCTGAGGACAGCGCCCGCATACAAACACATGAAAATAATTTTTCAACCAGGCAGGTGCAACACAAAAGTCAGAAATAGCGATATAATTAATGCCTTACCTTTGAAGATCTTCTTCTGTTGGCACTCCAAAATGTCCCAGAAACATCATAAATGGTCCTTTTGTTTGATAATGTCCCTAAAATGGCCATTTATTTGGCGCGTTTGATTCAGAAATACACCGGTTTCAACTCGCCCAACATGCCTACAAAGTATCTAATATATTACCTGTTAACTTGGTCCAAACATTTCAAACCAACCACTGGGACCCTAAAACGTAAATAATCGATAAAATTGAAGACATAATAAACTGTTGGTAATAGCGGATAAAAACAATGTGCAGCGCGTTCCTGTTCATGCGCACTAAAACAGTAGATTCTTCTTTAATTGTATTTAATTGTATTTTCTTTAATTGTATTTTTAGTATTTAGTGTTGTATTTGTTTTTGTGTGTTTTGTGTGAAGGTCTTGTACTACTAGGGGCCCTCCAGAGAGCACAGAGTCTATTTCCTCTGGTTTTCTATCAATGACGACTGACAAATCCATGGATTTCCCTCTTAATTTCAAAGGAGCAGACTCTCTACAAAACAAAGGGTGAGATTCGGATTTGAGCCCAGCTGTAAATACAGGTCTATGTTTTAATAATGATGACCTCATGAAATAAAAGATCTGTGACTTAATGCAAAACAAATATACACATCATGATAACAGATAGTTAGTTATAGGTACAGTAGGTTACCATGTAATATCATGATAACAGATAGGTAGGATACCATGTGTTATATTATCATGATAACAGAAGTTATAGGTAGGTTACCATGTGTTATAATATCATAATAACAGATAGGTAGGATACCATGTGTTATAATATCATGATAACAGAAGTTATAGGTAGGTTACCATGTGTTATAATATCATAATAACAGATAGGTAGGTTACCATGTGTTATATTATCATGATAACAGAAGTTATAGGTAGGTTACCATGTGTTATAATATCATGATAACTGATAGGTAGGTTACCATGTGTTATATTATCATGATAACAGATAGGTAGGTTACCATGTGTTATATTATCATGATAACAGAAGTTATAGGTAGGATACCATGTATTACATTAGCATGATAACAGATAGTTATAGGAAGGTTACCATGTGTTATATTATCATGAAAACAGATAGGTAGGTTACCATGTGTTATATTATCATGATAACAGAAGTTATAGGTAGGTTACCATGTGTTATATTATCATGATAACAGATAGATAGGTTACCATGTGTTATATTATCATGATAACAGATAGATAGGTTACCATGTGTTATATTATCATGATAACAGATAGGTAGGTTACCATGTGTTATAATATCATGATAACAGAAGTTATAGGTAGGTTACCATGTGTTATATTAGTTATAGGTAGGTTACCATGTGTTGTATTATCATGATAACAGATAGATAGGTTACCATGTGTTATATTAGTTATAGGAAGGTTACCATGTGTTGTATTATCATGATAACAGATAGGTAGGTTACCATGTGTTATAATATCATGATAACAGAAGTTATAGGTAGGTTACCATGTGTTATAATATCATGATAACAGAAGTTATAGGTAGGTTACCATGTGTTATAATATCATGATAACAGAAGTTATAGGTAGGTTACCATGTGTTATATTATCATGATAACAGAAGTTATAGGTAGATTACCATGTGTTATAATATCATGATAACAGATAGATAGGTTACCATGTGTTATATTATCATGATAACAGATAGGTAGGTTACCATGTGTTATATTATCATGATAACAGATAGATAGGTTACCATGTGTTATATTATCATGATAACAGAAGTTATAGGTAGGTTACCATGTGTTATATTATCATGATAACAGATAGGTAGGATACCATGTGTTGTATTATCATGATAACAGAAGTTATAGGTAGGTTACCATGTGTTATATTATCATGATAACAGATAGTTATAGGAAGGTTACCATGTGTTATATTATCATGATAACAGATAGGTAGGATACCATGTGTTATATTATCATGATAACAGAAGTTATAGGTAGGATACCATGTGTTGTATTATCATGATAACAGAAGTTATAGGTAGGATACCATGTGTTATATTAGTTATAGGTAGGTTACCATGTGTTATATTATCATGATAACAGATAGGTAGGATACCATGTGTTATATTAGTTATAGGTAGGTTACCATGTGTTATATTATCATGATAACAGATAGGTAGGATACCATGTGTTATATTAGTTATAGGAAGGTTACCATGTGTTATATTATCATGATAACAGATAGGTAGGATACCATGTGTTGTATTATCATGATAACAGATAGGTAGGTTACCATGTGTTATATTATCATGATAACAGAAGTTATAGGTAGGATACCATGTGTTATATTAGTTATAGGTAGGTTACCATGTGTTATATTATCATGATAACAGATAGATAGGTTACCATGTGTTATAATATCATGATAACAGAAGTTATAGGTAGGATACCATGTGTTATATTATCATGATAACAGAAGTTATAGGTAGGATACCATGTATTACATTAGCATGATAACAGATAGTTATAGGAAGGTTACCATGTGTTATATTATCATGATAACAGATAGGTAGATTACCATGTGTTATATTATCATGATAACAGATAGGTAGGATACCATGTGTTATATTAGTTATAGGAAGGTTACCATGTGTTATATTATCATGATAACAGATAGGTAGATTACCATGTGTTATATTATCAGGCCATGTGTTTGAGTTTGAGTTTATTTTATTTTTACAGGGACAGTGCACATTAATCAACGTTTCCGTAAAAGTGCCGGTTTTAGCCAGCCGGCTAATTTTCAACCGCAGTCCCTGGGCAGGTTATTAAAAACAATATCAATATAGACAATCATTGAGCAGTAAGAACACGCAGAGCAACATAGGACAAGCAAGACGTAATATACAGACAGAGCGACATAGGACAAGCAAGACGTAATATACAGACAGAGCGACATAGGACAAGCAAGACGTAATATACAGACAGAGCGACATAGGACAAGCAAGACGTAATATACAGACAGAGCGACATAGGACAAGCAAGACGTAGCATACAGACAGAGCGACATAGGACAAGCAAGACGTAGCATACAGACAGAGCGACATAGGACAAGCAAGACGTAGCATACAGACAGAGCGACATAGGACAAGCAAGACGTAGCATACAGACAGAGCGACATCGGACAAGCAAGACGTAGCATACAGACAGAGCGACATAGGACAAGCAATACGTAGCATACAGACAGAGCGACATAGGACAAGCAAGACGTAGCATACAGACAGAGCGACATAGGACAAAAAGCAGCACAAAAAAAATCATAAAAGCAACAAAGTGTTTCCACACCTCACAAACAGACAACATGGAAAGCGACAATACACAGCTAGGGATTATGATCACAAATCTGATTGACCTTTAGCCATGTATTCATACATTTTGTGAAAGTGTGATAGGTGGTGCAGTTATGTGTGTCTGATGGCAGTGTATTCCAGACATGGGAAGCTCTCACAGAGAAAGCGGATTTACTGAAGATGCTTTTCCTTAAGGGACAGTCACCTCTCATGGCAGACCTTGTGGATCTGCTGCCATATGTTTGGGTTTTCTGTTTAACAAAACTACTGAGTGGAGGGGGAGCCAGGCCATTTAGGATCTTGAATACAAGACATGCGTCGGTGTATTGCACAAGATTTTCCCAACTCAGGAGCTCATGCTTTCTGAGGATGTAACAGTGATGATGGCTATTGGGCTTCCTATCAAGCACTTTGAGAGCCTGTTTGTCGACAGACTGAATAGGTTTTAATGTTGTACAGCAAGCTTGGTTCACTAGTCAAGCAGTATGTTAAGTGGGGGAGTATCATAGATTTGAAGTAAGTTTTGCTACCTCTGTAGTCAAACAATTTCATATAAATCGGGAAATGATCTAGGTTGAATTTGGTTATCTGAATGACCCTTTTCACATGCTTTTTAAAATAGAGGTTGGAATCAACTATGATGCCACGGTACTTAAAATCAGATACCACCTGGAGCTTCTGAATGGATCAGGTTCTTTTTATCAATGTATTTAATAACTGTTATTTCCAATTCCCATCAGGCCAGGAGAGGTACCCTGTGATATCTGCTCTGAGGTCCAAGCTGTGAAGTTCTGTCAGACCTGCAGTGTGTCCTACTGCGGGGCCCACATCAGACAGCACTATACAATACCTAAACTACAGAAACACACACTGGTGGATGTGACTGGAGACCTGGTGCAGAAACTCTGTCAACATGTCTACAGTCCTCTGGAGGTGTTCTGTAGGACAGACCAGATGCTGATCTGCAGTCAGTGTGCAGAGACAAACCACAAAGGACATGATATGATCTCCCATGAGATAAAGAATGCAGGAAGACAGGTAACTACTGGGGTTCATTTGGAAGACAGGTAACTACTGGGGTTCATCTGGAAGACAGGTAACTACTGGGGTTAATCTGGAAGACCGGTAACTACTGGGGTTAATCTGGAAGACAGGTAACTACTGGGGTTAATCTGGAAGACCGGTAACTACTGGGGTTCATCTGGAAGACAGATAGCTCCTGTGGTTAATCTGGAAGACAGGTAACTACTGGGGTTAATCAGGAAGACAGGTAACTACTGGGGTTCTCTTTTCTTTCGGGGTTGTTCAGTGCAGTTCCAGTAAATGTCTGAACACTCCTTAATTAACACTAGAACCGTTGGGACTCGAGGCATCCCAGTTTGGGCCGTCAACATTCTAACAGACCAATAAAAACATTTCATATGTGCTACGGCAACAATAATCCTTTGGCTGTGTTCATGAAGATCTTAGTATTATTAGTTCTGATTAGGATCTGCAATTATCTGCTGCTGAGGAAGTGGCTACTCTTCCTGGGGTCCAAACAGGAAACAAAACACAAAGTAGTATATATTGCACTATATTTATGTTACAATTAAATAACGTGGCAGACATAATACAATACATAATACAATACAAAATATAGAATGTCTGTCTCTTCACAGTCCCTGTTGTAAGGGCTTATTGTGATCTGTTTTTCATTCTGGTTTTATTGCTATCTTAAATTACATGGGAAAGGGGATAACTAGTCAGTTGTACAACTGAACGCATTCAACTGAAATGTGTCTTCCGTTATTTGAAAGTATCACAGCAATCCATGCTTTGGTTTAGTTTTCCTGGCACTGTTTCCACATGCACGTTTTTTTTTCTCGCATTTGTGGCTCAAATCCAATTCAAGTCATGGGATATTAGCCTTTTACACGTATCATGTCCAAATCATCCAAAAGTACTGTATCTAAAATTGATTGTGAAGCTCAACGAGGTCACTTGTAGATGATTTGAACATGATGTGTGAACAAGGCTAATATTTGTCCCATGACTTTAATGAGATGTGTACAATAATTGCTAAAATGTTAGCATGTGTCAACAGTGCCAATGAAGCTAAACCAAAGCATGGATTGCTGTCATACCGTTTCCATTGACTGCTTAGAGGACTAAGGAAAACAATATTTCATTTTGTAATTTGGGGGAACTACACCATCATGATTTTGTTTAGGCATGTCTTAAATATTATTGAACTAAATGTATTTAAAAAGTACAGAATAGGAGTTTTATTATGTTACTATTATGTTATTAGTTTCAATATAGTTGATGTGTAGTTTTGATGGGCTATTAGTCGGATGTGCAGCCGGATGAAGGAAGGGATGAAGGAAGGGATGAAGGAAGGGATGAAGGAAAGGATGAAGGAAGGGATGAAGGAAGGGATGAAGGAAGGGATGAAGGAAGGGATGAAGGAAGGGATGAAGGAAGTAATGAAGGAAGGGATGAAGGAAGGGATGAAGGAAAGGATGAAGGAAAGGATGAAGGAAGGGATGAAGGAAGGGATGAAGGAAAGGATGAAGGAAGGGATGAAGGAAAGGATGAAGGAAGGGATGAAGGAAGGGCTGAAGGAAGGGATGAAGGAAGGGATGAAGGAAAGGATGAAGGAAGGGATGAAGGAAGGGCAGGGGGAGAAGAACGTCCTCCTAAAACGGCTTATAATACATTATGTTTGTGATATGTAATTATAGTTTTTGTACGATTTTATTTTTATATAATACACTTAACAAAAATATAAACGCAACATGCAACAATTTCATTGCTTTTACTGAGTTACAGTTCATATGAGGAAATCAGTTAAATTCATTGGGCCCTAATATATGGATTCCACATGACTGGGAATACAGATATGGATCTGTTGGTCACAGATATCGTACAAAAGGGGCCTCACAATGGGGTTCAGGATCTCGTCATGATAGTTTTGTGCATTCAAATTGTCATCAATAAAATGCAATTGTGTTGGTTGTCCGTAGCTAATGTCTGCCCATACAACAACACCACTGCCTCCGTGGGGCACTCTGTTCACAATGTTGACATCAGCACACCGCTCGCCCAGAAAACATCATATACGTGGTCTGCGAAAAATACGATTTCTGTGCAATGGAGCATTTCTGGGATCTTTTATTTCAGCTCATGAAACATGGGACCAACAATTTACATGTTGCGTTTATATTTTTGTTCAGTGTATTTTCTCAAACAATAATAACCAAACATAATACAATAAACAGACGCACAGAAATGTCAACAAACATCAGTGACATCACACCTGCTCAGATTCACATGTTCCCACCCATACACATCATGTATGTCTCACAACCACACTCCCCCTCCATCTCCTGGAACCTTCCTGTGCTTGTAGCACTCTATGCCATACAGCCTCAAATTACACTGTTCTCTGGAGCCCACACCTTTTCAATATTTAAATAATAATGCATTTCATTCGTCCACTGTTTTAGTGATGGAGCATAATTTGATTTCCAGTTTTTAAAGTTGAATTTTGTTCAAAATCATTAACGAGAAAGGTACTGTATGGTCCACCCCATTGGGTATCTCACCGCTCCCTCAAATACCATGTCTTGAAATATGCAGATAGACAGATTAACAGTTAACATTGTAAAAGTTGTGATATCGTCATTTTAACAACGGCAGTGTAATACATTGACTTATTTAGGAAAAGTCAAGGATGGAGGGGGACATGACTCTAAAAATGGACTATTACAATGTTAAATTCACAACGTTGTTCAAAATACGTCATCTGCACTCTCAGCGTTGCAGAAGAATATCAAAAGCAGTTGATGTATCTTTGAAAAAACATCTGTTTTACATTTAGCAAAATATTTTGTTTTGAAGAAATTACTAATTCTAATTTTGTTTTCGCAGCCTAAGAGTTTTGATAGAGACCAACACACAACGTTGGCCGCAGATGATGGTATGTACAGTTTACAGTATGTGGAAACAGAATAAACTGACCCAAAAAATATTATTTCATTTGAATCTCAATTTTATAGGATACATTTTGTAATACGTCAATTGTTTTCCTTTAACTGCTGGTATAAATAGTACAAATGTGTGTTTGGAATGTCAATGAAGTCTGTTTTTCAATCCCCCGTTATTCCTTCACTAGTGCTGCCCCCTCCTGGTGACATCCAGGTCCTGTTGCTGACATCAGACTCTGTGTCTCTGAGCTGGGGTCCTCCTGAAGGGTTGAAGGGACCACAGAAGTTCAGAGTGACCTGGGGTTGTGACGTGGAACCGTGCAGTATAGGGGTGAAACATGTTCATGAAGTTGAAATAAGCAGACTCAACCCTGGTAAAAAGTACCAGTTCAGTGTGGCTACAGAGGGAGAAGATGGAAGCCAAAGCAGATGGATCTCAGCATCCCTATCCGCAGGTACAGTGGGTCTCAGCATCCCTATCCACAGGTACAGTAGGTCTCAGCATCCCTATCCACAGGTACAGTGGGTCTCAGCATCCCTATCTGCAGGTACAGTGGGTCTCAGCATCCCTATCCACAGGTACAGTGGGTCTCAGCATCCCTATCTGCAGGTACAGTAGGTCTCAGTATCCCTATCCACAGGTACAGTAGGTCTCAGCATCCCTATCAACAGGTACAGTAGGTCCTCGCCTCCCTATCCGCAGGTACAGTAGGTCCTCGCCTCCCTATCCACAGGTACAGTAGATCTCATCCCTATCCACAGGTACAGTAGGTCTCAGCATCCCTATCCACAGGTACAGTGGGTCTCAGCATCCCTATCCACAGGTACAGTAGGTCTCAGCATCCCTATCCACAGGTACAGTAGGTCTCAGCATCCCTATCCACAGGTACAGTAGGTATCATCCATATCCGCAGGTACAGTAGGTCTCAGCATCCCTATCCACAGGTACAGTAGGTCTCAGCATCCCTATCCGCAGGTATAGTAGGTCTCAGCATCCCTATCCACAGGTACAGTAGGTCTCATCCATATCCGCAGGTATAGTAGGTCTCAGCATCCCTATCCACAGGTACAGTAGGTCTCATCCATATCCGCAGGTACAGTAGGTCTCAGCATCCCTATCCGCAGGTACAGTAGGTCTCAGCATCCCTATCCGCAGGTACAGTAGGTCTCATCCATATCCGCAGGTACAGTAGGTCTCAGCATCCCTATCCACAGGTACAGTAGGTCTCAGCATCCCTATCCGCAGGTACAGTAGGTCTCAGCATCCCTATCCGCAGGTACAGTAGGTCTCAGCATCCCTATCCGCAGGTACAGTAGGTCTCAGCATCCCTATCCGCAGGTACAGTAGGTCTCAGCATCCCTATCCACAGGTACAGTAGGTCTCATCCATATCCACAGGTACAGTAGGTCTCAGCATACCTATCCGCAGGTACAGTAGGTCTCAGCATCCCTATCCGCAGGTACAGTAGGTCTCAGCATCCCTATCCGCAGGTACAGTAGGTCTCAGCATCCCTATCCGCAGGTACAGTAGGTCTCAGCATCCCTATCCGCAGGTACAGTAGGTCTCATCCATATCCACAGGTACAGTAGGTCTCAGCATACCTATCCGCAGGTACAGTAGGTCTCAGCATCCCTATCCGCAGGTACAGTGGGTCTCAGCATCCCTATCCGCAGGTACAGTGGGTCTCAGCATCCCTATCCGCAGGTACAGTGGGTCTCAGCATCCCTATCCACAGGTACAGTAGGTCTCAGCATCCCTATCCACAGGTACAGTAGGTCTCATCCATATCCGCAGGTACAGTAGGTCTCAGCATACCTATCCGCAGGTACAGTAGGTCTCAGCATCCCTATCTGCAGGTACAGTAGGTCTCAGCATCCCTATCCGCAGGTACAGTAGGTCTCAGCATCCCTATCTGCAGGTACAGTAGGTCTCAGCATCCCTATCCGCAGTTACAGTAGGTCTCAGCATCCCTATCCACAGGTACAGTAGGTCTCAGCATCCCTATCCGCAGGTACAGTAGGTCTCAGCATCCCTATCCGCAGGTACAGTAGGTCTCAGCATCCCTATCTGCAGGTACAGTAGGTCTCAGCATTCCTATGCGCAGGTATAGTAGGTCTCAGCATCCCTATCCACAGGTACAGTAGGTCTCATCATCCCTATCTGCAGGTACAGTAGGTCTCAGCATCCCTATCCGCAGGTACAGTAGGTCTCAGCATCCCTATCCGCAGGTACAGTAGGTCTCAGCATCCCTATCTGCAGGTACAGTAGGTCTCAGCATTCCTATCCGCAGGTATAGTAGGTCTCAGCATCCCTATCCACAGGTACAGTAGGTCTCATCATCCCTATCTGCAGGTACAGTAGGTCTCAGCATCCCTATCCACAGGTACAGTAGGCCTCAGCATCCCTATCCGCAGGTACAGTAGGTCTCAGCATCCCTATCCGCAGGTACAGTAGGTCTCAGCATCCCTATCCACAGGTACAGTAGGCCTCAGCATCCCTATCTACAGGTACAGTAGGTCTCAGCATCCCTATCCGCAGGTACAGTAGGTCTCAGCATCCCTATCCACAGGTACAGTAGGTCTCAGCATCCCTATCCGCAGGTACAGTAGGATAACTTGTGTTTTTATTCAGACTACGTTTTAGTCATTTTGCAGACACTCTTATCCTGAGCAATTAGGGTTAAGTGCCTTGCTCAAGGGAAAAT
This sequence comes from Oncorhynchus mykiss, assembly GCF_013265735.2. Lineage (NCBI taxonomy): Eukaryota > Metazoa > Chordata > Actinopteri > Salmoniformes > Salmonidae > Oncorhynchus > Oncorhynchus mykiss. Next base: position 78,166,197 of record NC_048574.1, read on the forward strand.
CAACAGATTTTTCACAGAGTCGGGGATTCCAGGTCCTGTTGCTGATATCAGACTCTGGGATTTAAACCAGCGACCTTTCGTTTACTGGCCCAACACACTTAACCACTAGACTACAACTGTGCTGAACAATGTGGAACAAAGTCAACCTGTCTCTACAACCATCTGCACTAGTAAGAGATCTTCCCCCAACTACAGCCCATCATCTCTTTACCAGTAACTAGAGAGATATATCTTTACCAGTAACTAGAGAGATATATATTTACCAGTAACTAGAGAGATATACATTTACCAGTAACTAGAGAGATATATATTTACCAGTAACTAGAGAGGTATCTCTTTACCAGTAACTAGAGAGGTACAGTGCCTTGCGAAAGTATTCGGCCCCCTTGAACTTTGCGACCTTTTGCCACATTTCAGGCTTCAAACATAAAGATATAAAACTGTATTTTTTTGTGAAGAATCAACAACAAGTGGGACACAATCATGAAGTGGAACGACATTTATTGGATATTTCAAACTTTTTTAACAAATCAAAAACTGAAAAATTGGGCATGTAAAATTATTCAGCCCCTTTACTTTCAGTGCAGCAAACTCTCTCCAGAAGTTCAGTGAGGATCTCTGAATGATCCAATGTTGACCTAAATGACTAATGATGATAAATACAATCCACCTGTGTGTAATCAAGTCTCCGTATAAATGCACCTGCACTGTGATAGTCTCAGAGGTCCGTTAAAAGCGCAGAGAGCATCATGAAGAACAAGGAACACACCAGGCAGGTCCGAGATACTGTTGTGAAGAAGTTTAAAGCCGGATTTGGATACAAAAATATTTCCCAAGCTTTAAACATCCCAAGGAGCACTGTGCAAGCGATAATATTGAAATGGAAGGAGTATCAGACCACTGCAAATCTACCAAGACCTGGCCATCCCTCTAAACTTTCAGCTCATACAAGGAGAAGACTGATCAGAGATGCAGCCAAGAGGCCCATGATCACTCTGGATGAACTGCAGAGATCTACAGCTGAGGTGGGAGACTCTGTCCATAGGACAACAATCAGTTATGTTTGGCGTAAAAGCAACACAGCTGAACACACCATCCCCACTGTCAAACATGGTGGTGGCAGCATCATGGTTTGGGCCTGCTTTTCTTCAGCAGGGACAGGGAAGATGGTTAAAATTGATGGGAAGATGGATGGAGCCAAATACAGGACCATTCTGGAAGAAAACCTGATGGAGTCTGCAAAAGACCTGAGACTGGGACAGAGATTTGTCTTCCAACAAGAAAATGATCCAAAACATAAAGCAGCTCGAGCTGTTTTGCAAGGAGGAATGGGAAAAAAATTCAGTCTCTCGATGTGCAAAACTGATAGAGACATAACCCAAGCGACTTACAGCTGTAATCGCAGCAAAAGGTGGCGCTACAAAGTATTAACTTAAGGGGGCTGAATAATTTTGCACGCCCAATTTTTCAGTTTTTGATATGTTAAAAAAGTTTGAAATATCCAATAAATGTTGTTCCACTTCATGATTGTGTCCCACTTGTTGTTGATTCTTCACAAAAAAATAGAGTTTTATATCTTTATGTTTGAAGCCTGAAATGTGGCAAAAGGTCGCAAAAGTTCAAGGGGGCCGAATACTTTCGCAACTCACTCCAGTTCTCTGCTGCCTGTGACTGGAACGAATTGCAAAAATCGCTGAAGTTGGAGACTTGTATCTCCCTCACCAACTTCAAACATCTGCTATCTGAGCAGCTAACCGATCGCTGCAGCTGTACATAGTCTCTCGGTAAACAGCCCACCCATTTTTACCTACCTCATCCCCATACTGTTTTTATGTATGTACTTTTCTGCTCTTTTGCACACCAGTATCTCTACCTGTACATGACCATCTGATAATTTATCACTCCAGTGTTAATCTGCTAAATTGTAATTATTCGCCTACCTCCTCATGCCTTTTGCACACAATGTATATAGACTCCCCTTTTTTTCTACTGTGTTACTGACTTGTTAATTGTTTACTCCATGTGTAACTCTGTGTTGTCTGTTCACACTGCTATGCTTTATCTTGGCCAGGTCGCAGTTGCAAATGAGAACTTGTTCTCCACTAGCCTACCTGGTTAAATAAAGGTGAAATAAAAAAATACAATAAATAAAGAGCTAAACCGTGGTAAAGAACTTCCAGCATCTCTCATGCCAAATGGAGCAAATGGTCAGCTGCTCTTAAATATCCCCTGTGCCAGCACAACTGACTAATGAGGCAACAGGTGAAACACATCCTGTACAACGAGGATGATTCCAATCAGGTCAAACCCAAACAGAACCATCCTCAAAAACAAAAATGAGCAAAACCCCAAAACCTGCGTATAATATGTTGTAATATGTTTCTGGAGTTAAACTGTAGCCCTGACAATAATATATTTCCCCTTAGTACCCCCTGTTCCAGACCAGCTGACTGTTGACTCAGTGGATACCACATCAGCTGCTGTTAGCTGGAGCCAGCCACCAGGATTGGACCAAACCCAACATCATTACAAGATCTCCTACCGCTGTCCAGGGACAGAACAACACATCACTACCACATCTTCACACAGCATCACTCTTTCTGACCTGCAAGGTGGTACTCAGTACTCCGTCACTCTCTGCACTGTGCTGGAAGATGGAAGGCAAAGTCAACTGGTGTCAACAACCCTCATTACAAGTAAGGATGTTCCCTAATTATAAAAAATGTAAAAAGTAAGATGTTTATTTACACGGAACCCAAACCGGCATTAAACATTAAACATGTATGGCAATTTATCTAGTTAGCTTGCACTTGCTAGCTAATTTGTCCTATTGAGCTAGCTTGCTGTTGCTAGCTAATTTGTCCTGTGATATAAACATTGAGTTATTTTACCTGAAATGCACAAACTCCTCTACTCCGCCAATTAATCCACACAAAACGGCCAACCGAATAGTTTCTAGTCATCTCTCCTTCTTCCAGGCTTTTTCATCTTTGAACTTATATGGTGATTGGCATCTAACCGTTCATAGTATTACCACGACAACCGGCAAAACATTTCGTCTTTCAATCACCCACGTGGGTATAACCAATGAGGAGATGGCACGTGGGTACCTGCTTCTATAAACCAATGAGGAGATGGGAGAGGCAGGACTTGCAGCGCCATCTGCGTCAGAAATAGAAAGGAGTTCTATTTTAGCCCTTGGCATCGCAGACGCTCGTTGGCGCACGCGAGCAGTGTGGGTGCAATAATTGAATAACATGGATTTCTACATTTATTTTGTGACGCTCGCGCACGTGACGTGTCCGGTCTGGTCAGCATGTTAACCCATCCACCACCCACCTCTTCGGGGGACATTTTTTAAATATATTTATAAATATTTATAAATATATTTTTTTACAGCTTTTCTGCTACTTATACATACATTCTACACATACAATTTACATACCTGGTACTTTTATATACAGCAATCACATAATAATACATTACCAAACATAAACTCTTTAATCCCACCACTCAGCCACTCTCAACCCATCCTTCCTATCACCATAGACCTCAGCTCTTTAATCCCACCCCTCAGCCACTCTCAGCCCATCCCACCTATCACCATAGACCTCAGCTCTTTAATCCCACCCCTCAGCCACTCTCAGCCCATCCCACCTATCACCATAGACCTCAGCTCTTTAATCCCACCCCTCAGCCACTCTCAGCCCATCCCACCTATCACCATAGACCTCAGCTCTTTAGTCCCACCCCTCAGCCACTCTCAGCCCATCCCACCTATCACCATAGACCTCAGCTCTTTAGTCCCACCCCTCAGCCACTCTCAGCCCATCCCACCTATCATCATAGACCTCAGCTCTTTAATCCCACCCCTCAGCCACTCTCAGCCCATCCCACCTATCACCATAGACCTTAGCTCTTTAATCTCAACCCTCAGCCACTCTCAGCCCATCCCACCTATCACCATAGACCTCAGCTCTTTAATCCCACCCCTCAGCCACTCTCAGCCCATCCCACCTATCACCATAGACCTCAGCTCTTTAATCCCACCCCTCAGACACTCTCAGCCCATCCCACCTATCACCATAGACCTCAGCTCTTTAATCCCACCCCTCAACCACTCTCAGCCCATCCCACCTATCACCATAGACCTCAGCTCTTTAATCCCACCCCTCAGCCACTCTCAGCCCATCCCACCTATCACCATAGACCTCAGCTCTTTAGTCCCACCCCTCAGCCACTCTCAGCCCATCCCACCTATCACCATAGACCTCAGCTCTTTAGTCCCACCCCTCAGCCACTCTCAGCCCATCCCACCTATCACCATAGACCTCAGCTCTTTAATCTCAACCCTCAGCCACTCTCAGCCCATCCCACCTATCACCATAGACCTCAGCTCTTTAATCCCACCTATCACCATAGACCACCCTCATTTGGTTTCCATGTGCCATATATTTTTCAATTGTGCTGTGATGTTTTACAAACATTTAGATCCTTTCTAGTCAAAGAGTATCCACAGATTGTGAGTTTAAGATGAAAACCTTTCCTACGAGTATTATTCTATCATTTATTGAATATGGCTTTTCATATCACCCAACACTGTTATTTGTAAGGTTCATTTTAAGCGAATGTTGTAATGAAGTAACCTACTTAAATATTATCTCTGGTGTCAAACTGACTAGTTATCTAAATGACTGTAATGTAAATGAAATAATCATAATGGATGTGTCAGAATAGGATGTAAAGGTACAGTATCTTCCCTGATGAGAAATATATGATGGTGATTTTCCTGAATATTTCATATTTCCTGATCTTCCTTTCTATTTACAGGATCCTATCTGATGGATCTGTTGTCAAAGACTGGACTGGAAGATCATTATGAAAACAAGCTGACGTTAAGTACTGTCCTTGAGATAAATGCTGATACTACATCAGATGAACCTCTTACCACTATGCAGGCACTTCCAGGGGCCTTCCTGAAGAAATTAATGATGGCAAATCTGAATGCTAGGAGTGTCAAATGTATGTCCTCTGACACAGATGTTTCATTTCCGGGTACAGACCGTTTTGAGAATCTAAAAAGTGACTCTGCTAACAGCGATGTCATTAATCCACTGGACCTGATAACTGCCCTGTTTCTGTGTTCAGATGGTTTCCTGCAGCAGGAGATGGTCCAGAAAATGTCCATCTGTCAGTTTGCTGTTCCTCTGCTGCTGCCCAACTGTGACACAGAACAAAGCACTTTGATGCTGTGGGCCTTGAGGGACATAGTGAAGAAGTTTAGACTCTCTTCCCAAACATCCACAAAGGCTTTTGTGGAGGAGAGAATTGTACTCTCTGATATTCCCATGGTGTCCTTTGTTAGGTTAGGTGAGATTAGAGTGTCCAAGTCTCAGATCTTGAACAAGTTGCTTAGTAACCCTCAGCAGTACCATGACACATTTGTTCATCATGATATGGAATGTGGCGACATCCCCCATAGAATTTCAGATGGTCTGGTTGAAATCAACTGGTACCTTCCATGTGGGAACAGAAACATAGACATCTTCACTAAGCCTATGGTGGTGGCCAATCTCAGAGGAGACATCAGGTCCTTTAAAACACAGTTCTCCTTTCTGTGTCAAACATCAGCTGCAGTTTACATTTTCACTGATGATTTAAAGGCAGATCTCAATTTGTTGAAAAGCAAAAACACAAAATCAGAGTTATTTCTGGTCGTCAACTCTCAGAGAAAATCATTCAGAGTAGACACATTAAAACAAATGATCACAAACTGCAGTATCAATGAGCAAAATGTGATTGTTAAGAAAAAGAAAAACGATGCAGAATTTGTCAAAACGCTGCAATCATCTGTTGGTGACATCATTGAAAATAGTCCAGACCGGTTGACAGTGGAAAACATGACTGACATAGCTCGTCACAGTGGGATTCTGGTTGATGAAGACCGCCATGACTGTCAGAGTGCCAGGAAGATGGCAGATGAAATCACCAGCAACATCACAGACACAGTCAAATTTAAAGACAAACAGCTACCCTTACAGGGGCAAATCTGGAAAGAGCTTTCCCAGTTGGAGAAAGAGCGATGTAGGCTGAGAAAAGCAGGGGATCAAGACATTGAACACTACAGGAGCTCTCTGAATACAAAAGAGGAAGAGCTGAGAAAGAAACAATATACATTTGACATGTCAGATGCAATGGAAAGCTTCATTTCAGGATTGTCAGGTTCAGGACCTGAGCGTTCCTATTTCCTCAAATGGATGCGGATAAATCTGGACAATCTGTCACCAAAGAACCTGTCTGCTTTGCGGGACCAGTACAAAGATCTTTGCCAATATTCTCCGGAGAGAAAAGACGACATTAAAGATTTGGATAAGCAATTATCTGACTGTTCCTTGGGTCTTGAACACTTCCTGCGTGAGTTGGGCCAGTTATATGAAGCTGTCTGCTCCCTCCCTGAAGACAGTCCTAAAAGGAAACAGATGGAGCATCTCCCTGGATTGTGTGCTCAGATGCTGTTGGATGGTTTCCCCATTGAGCTTGTGGATGGAGATGCATCATATATCCCTCTGAAATGGATATCAGCTGTTCTGACTGAGCTTCATAATCTTGTGGGCTCTAACAGCAAGATCCTGGTTGTCTCAGTTTTAGGGGTCCAAAGCACTGGGAAGTCCACTCTCCTCAACACCATGTTTGGGGTCCAGTTTGCTGTCAGCAGTGGAAGATGCACCAGAGGGGCCTTCATGCTACTGATTAAAGTCAACAAAGAACTCAAGGAGGAGCTGAAATGTGACTTCATCATGATCATTGACACAGAGGGGTTGAAATCACCAGAGTTGGCTCAACTAGATGATAGCTATGAACATGATAATGAACTGGCCACACTGGTGATAGGACTCAGTGATGTCACTATCATCAACATCTCCATGGAGAACTCCACAGAGATGAAAGACATTCTGCAGATTGTTGTTCATACCTTCCTCAGGATGAAGGAAGTGGGGAAGAAGCCGATATGTCATTTTGTGCACCAGAATGTGTCAGACATGTCTGCTCATGACAACAACATGAGAGAGCGGAAGAAGTTGTTGGAACAGTTGAATGAAATGACCCAGGCAGCAGCCAGAATGGAGAAGAAGGAGAATATCACCAAGTTCACTGATGTGATGAAGTATGATCCAGACACTAGCAGCTGCTACATCCCAGGACTCTGGCATGGGACTCCCCCTATGGCTCCAGTCAATGCTGGCTACAGTGAGGCTGTGTATGATTTCAAAAAGAGCTTGATGCAAGACTTAATCAAATGCCAGAGTAATGATGACATGACACATTTCCTGAAGTGGACAGAAAGCTTGTGGGAGTCTGTCAAATTGGAGAAATGAATTTTCAGTGTCTGAAACAGCTTGGTTGCAGATGCATACACCAGTTAATGCTTTAAGTACAATGGTTGGGAACGGTTCTTCAAGAAGGACATTTATTCCTGGATAATGGGTGCTGAAAGCAGAATATAAAACAGATCCAAACCCCCAAATGAGCATATGAATCGTGCTGAAGGACTTGTCCTGTCATCCCAATGGTGGATGCAGTTTATTACCGTCACTAGGACAGCAGAATCCCTGCCCATCAGGTTCTAAGTGTTCTAAGTTACCAGTTAGAATAGTAGAATACACAAGGTGCAATTTAGAAATGTGGTTTTATATCAGCAGTTTTTCTCTTGTTATGCAAGTCACTGACAGTCAGTCATTTAGCCCATGTCAGCAAAACAAAGATTGCTAAGTTAGTTTAGCGGCCAGCTATCTAAACTATTATGGTTGAATTACCTGCTGGGGTCTCCTATTGATTTTGTCAGTCTAACGCCGATATTATATAAAAAAAATGTAATTAAAAAATGATATTATATTAAATCAAATGTATTTATAAAGCTCTTTTACATTAGCAGATAATTATACACAAACCCAGCCTAAAAGCCCAAACAGCAAGCAATGCAGACGTAGAGTCATGGTGGCTAGAACAAACTCCCTAGAAAGGCAGGAACCTAGGAAGAAACCTAGAGAGGAACCAGTCCTCTTCTGGCTGTGCTGGGTGGAGATAATAATCATACTGTTGACTACTAGTTGACTTGGACTGGAGTATGAAGACAAATCTCAACATTAGAAAAAATACATTCATATAATTTGTATAAACAGCTGGATTAAAATTAAATGAAGATTATGCTCATTGGGATGAATTTAATGAAACAAGGATATCTATTTACAAGAGGGAAGTGTAACTAATTATGAAAGAAAGGTCATTTTGTTTGTTTGAGGTTCGATATTGTATATTATCTTTGGTTTGATTCAGTTTTATCTTGTATACCATTCATACAGTCTTTGAAGGACTAGCCCAGTGATGGACTAAAGGGGTCCATAGATCAGTGCAGACTGTACATACTGTGATTGTAAATATTGTCCATTAGATTTACATCCATAGAGATGTGATTCTATATGTAATGCTATGTTTTACACCTTTACAAAAAGCCTCTGAAACAGATACATACATACTTGTTTAAGGCTTTTGTATGTTTGTAAGCAGAGAACATCTTAGTCCTCGTCTTTAGAAAGGAAGTTGCATTAAGGGCTACTTTAGTTGCATGCATGTTAAAATATTCATTTCCGTCATGTAACAAGTTCATTATTCCATTGTCTGTTTATTTGCCTGAGATTTGTCAAATGTAAAGAATGTATACACATCTGATTTCATAAAAAAATATCTGCATTATTTTACTTTAGAAAAATGCATAACCAATGATTCATCACCTACTTAACATCAACATTTATCATTGAAATAATTTTTATATATCTAATTCCAGCATTATTTTATTGTAGAATAATCCATGTATCATATCCTATGATTATCCTATGATTAATCTACTTATCATCATCATACTAACAACGATGTATACCACTTATCATTGAAGGACTTTTTAAATAAAAACTGTTCATTGAGATTAAGTTTATTTTACTTCATTCCCTCATAGATATATTTTAAGTTAATAAAAATATTATAATTAACATTTTAAAACTCGAAATATTTGAAATATTTGTATTATACAGTAGGATGAACCCCCCCCCCCCCCCTCCTAATCTACCTTATATTATACAGTATAATCATACCACAAACCTTTTCTTTAAATAATGAATCTATATTTGTTAATTGACTATATGGCATAGTGCTATTAACAAAATGCATGAAAAGTGCTTTACAAATCGTTTTATTATTACAATGTAGGTTATGCAATTAAAACAGACATTAAGTATTGTTAGGGATTGTTTCTATAGCAATGAAAATCAGTAAGAACAAATACACCCACAAATATATTAAAGTGAGTGAGAGAAAGAGAGAAGAGAAGTAGAGGAAGACCAGGTTTGATTGAGGAAATAAGTGAATTGCTTTGATATTAGGTGATTCTACACTGACAACAGATTTAAACAGTCATGTTAACTCCATACCTCTGAAAGCATCCATTCACTCCTATCCAACGGGGAAATTAACAGGTAAATCTTGGTGGGGCAAAAAAAAGTGGGCTGCATCCCAGCAAAGACACTGCACAACACTAAACAATACATTAATTGCACTATAACGGTGACAAACGGTGCCCACAAACTGTTAGGGCCTACATAAAGCTGTCCCATCATCTTACCACTGCTACACCTGGCTACCAGCGGAGGCGAAACAGTTAATTCAGCCTCATTTACTGCCTTTTAAAAAACACATCTGATATGGCTGTCTTGCTTAAACAATTGTGGTTTCTAATGACAATTGAGATGTACAAACTATGGCATGAGGCGACGATAAGCGGATAAGCGGATAAGAGGCTATCTGTAATTTCGATTAAGACATTAATGAGCGAGCTAGGATGGACGTAATCAATATAACTATTTGTTTAGCACTTTTGAAATGTAGAGCAACAGAGTTCAGAACATGGGCCATTCTTACAGTGTTCTCCCTCTACACCAAGTCAGAACCATAGGATAAAGAAAGGAGGCATATAAGCAGATAATGAAAGCAACATTTTTTGATTACATTTCTCGAAAACAGGTTATAGGCTACATGTGCACCACCAAGTCAGAACAGTAGGCAAAATTAGAGGGGTAAATAGACCAAATTATTAGGGTGAGGCACATGGGCTACTAACAGCATACTACACAACATACACTTATGTATACTGTAGCTAAGAAAGTAATACTATCTCCCTGGCATATTACATTATTTACGCAGCAGCATGCTGTGCTCACCTTGTTGTGCTGTGCTCACCTTGTTGTGCTGTGCTCACCTTGTTGTGCTGTGCTCACCTTGTTGTGCTGTGCTCACCTTGTTGTGCTGTGCTCACCTTGTTGTGCTGTGCTCACCTTGTTGTGCTGTGCTCACCTTGTTGTGCTGTGCTCACCTTGTTGTGCGTGCTCACCTTGTTGTGCTGTGCTCACATTGTTGTGCTGTGCTCACCTTGTTGTGCTGTGCTCACATTGTTGTGCTGTGCTCACCTTGTTGTGCTGTGCTCACATTGTTGTGCTGTGCTCACCTTGTTGTGCTGTGCTCACATTGTTGTGCTGTGCTCACATTGTTGTGCTGTGCTCACCTTGTTGTGCTGTGCTCACCTTGTTGTGCTGTGCTCACCTTGTTGTGCTGTGCTCACATTGTTGTGCTGTGCTCACCTTGTTGTGCTGTGCTCACATTGTTGTGCTGTGCTCACCTTGTTGTGCTGTGCTCACCTTGTTGTGCTGTGCTCACCTTGTTGTGCTGTGCTCACCTTGTTGTGCTGTGCTCACCTTGTTGTGCTGTGCTCACCTGAACAGGAAAGTGGCACGGCGGTCTTTCATCTGCAAATTTTGTTATCAAAGTTTGTCATTCTCTGGATTTATGGTTCTTTCAAGACAACTGGGAACTCTGGGGGGAAAAAGGTCAAATCATGATGACGTCAGTGATCTTCAAGTCTTAGCTCTAGAAAGAGGCCTGAGTTCCCGATGTACAATTCCGAGTTGGATGAACGTTCAAAACGTATTTCCTAGTCGGAGCTCGTTTTTTCAGGAATTCCCAGTTGTCTTGAACCCACTGAAGTCAAGTTTTCGCCGTTTCGAGATAAGTTGTTTTTGAGCGCAGCACAAATCCTGCTTCATTGACAGCATGGCCAATGTTGAATGTTTATCATTTTAAACTTGGAAAAGAGACACTAAATCCCAGATTTGGGACCACACAGACACTCCAATGAATAGCAGATTATTGATTGCTTTGCAAGGCTTGCAGTTACCCACAGTCTCTGATTCCTTCCACACCACTCATTGTTGAATTTGCGATTTCCAACTTGTGTAATGTTTATGTCCAATGGCCGATGAGCGCTGATATTATCTATAATCTCCCTTCATTATTTATCTTCATATGACAAGGATTATAAAGTATTTTGATCAAGTCGACTTGATTCATGATGATGACTGCTAGCTAATATTTTGAAAGTATTATGTAAACACAATCAGTCCAATCAAAGCTACTGTAGATATTACGCGATTTGACGTAATTTTATCTGTGGCCAATGACCTTGAGCCTTACCAACCCCTACGCTCCATATTTTCCGCTGGCTGCCCCACCACCACAGAAAGCACCGAGCTAGGCTGCCCCACCACCACAGAAAGCACCGAGCTCGGCTGAAACACCTGCATTTTGGAGCTGTCTTACTCAATAAAGCATAAAATAGACAATGTTTGTATGCAGCTTTATTAACTCAATATTATATATTTTTTTACATTGTTTTGCAAACTGATAAGTATTAATGCCAAAATAACATGCAAAACAGGTAAGACCTCCCCCTTCCCCAAAAAATGTTGGGCTCATAATGACGGGTCACCACTGCTCCTGTCATGTCTGCTGTCTCTGTCAACATCTAAGTCCTGGCCCATCATCTCCACAAAGTCCACAAAGGTCACTCTGCCGCCAACTAGAGGGAAAATGCCATTGACTGGAAGCAGAGAGGGATAGTGGAGGAGAAAAACAGATAACATTTATGGTGGTACAGTCTCATGAACCCAACCTATTTTAAAAGAACACAGTTTATAGAGCTCTGTTTACAGTCAATGTTAGCAGAGAACTGGCATAGAAAGTCCATCTAGTCGGTCAAGAGGAAATGGCATCGGGTGGGCTTCTCAGGTTTGTATGGGATAAATAATTTGACATTAACATGAACTATATGTAGTTGATTGTTAAAGTGATTTACTACTAAAACTTGACTTTCATGATAGGCATTTCATCTTATTTATTGTTTCTAATGTGTTTCTAACGTGTTTGTAATTAGTAAATTGTTTACTGTTGTTGATCAAACAGTTAATGTGTCATTGAAAGTGAACCTTAGTCTACTGTCAAAACGGTGCCAGGGAGAATGGCAAAGAATGTTAAATGTTAAGATATACTGTGCATGTAGACAATTCAACTTGAAACTATTCAAGGAACATTAATATTCTCTGGTAATTATTATATTGTTGATCTTCATTTAATTTTCAAATGTATTTCAGTCCATAAAGAGTAAAACAATGTGCGACATAATCATGTGTGACAATCATGTCAAACTGTTGTTGACATCAGAGCCTTCATGCAGGGACCAGAGGAGGGCTGGAGACCCCTTATCAAAGCAAATGGAGGCGCCAATGAAAACTGTTGGCTCTGCAATGAAAGCATTAGACCAATTATGCAAGTTTACAACGCAAGAACACAATGAGCTATGTGTTGTCCAGTGTACTTGCTATGTGTTGTCCAATGAGCTATGTTGTCCAATGAGCTTTTTGAGAATTGACATAGTGGGTTATGTTTTTGCATTTGACAATGCAACCTTCAGACGGAGCTATTATTTCACCCTTTATACATCCGTTTTAGGTGTACAAGTACAGCACCGTTTTAGGTGTACAAGTACAGCACCGTTTTAGGTGTACAAGTACAGCACCGTTTTAGGTGTACAAGCACAACACCGTTTTAGGTGTACAAGTACAACACCGTTTTAGGTGTATAAATATAACAGAAAGATTGATTGTTTATTGAATCATTTAAAAGTAAATGCTGCCTACAGCCCATATTAATATGCAAAATATGAATTGTTGATATTTCGTTCATCAATACATGATTGTGTTTCTATCTCTGCCTTGGTATGAGGCCTGAGATTAACTGGCTATTATAAACTAGCTGGTTCCAGCTCTGGAATTAATTGCCCATTATAAACGGGGTGGTTCGGGCTCTGAATGCTGATTGGGTGACAGCCGTGGTATATCAGACTGTTAATCACACTGTGTTATTGATCTACTAGTGGTGTGTCATGTTAATCACACTGTATTAGTGATCTACTAGTGGTGCCATGTTAATCACACTGTGTTATTGATCTACTAGTGGTGCCATGTTAATCACACTGTGTTATTGATCTACTAGTGGTGTCATGTTAATCACACTGTGTTATTGATCTACTAGTGGTGTCATGTTAATCACACTGTGTTAGTGCTCTACTAGTGGTGTGTCATGTTAATCACACTGTGTTATTGATCTACTAGTGGTGTGTCATGTTAATCACACTGTGTTAGTGATCTACTAGTGGTGTCATGTTAATCACACTGTGTTATTGATCTACTAGTGGTGTCATGTTAATCACACTGTGTTATTGATCTACTAGTGGTGTGTCATGTTAATCACACTGTGTTATTGATCTACTAGTGGTGTGTCATGTTAATCACACTGTGTTATTGATCTACTAGTGGTGTGTCATGTTAATCACACTGTGTTATTGATCTACTAGTGGTGTCATGTTAATCACACTGTGTTATTGATATACTAGTGGTGTGTCATGTTAATCACACTGTGTTATTGATCTACTAGTGGTGTGTCATGTTAATCACACTGTGTTATTGATCTACTAGTGGTGTGTCATGTTAATCACACTGTGTTATTGATCTACTAGTGGTGTGTCATGTTAATCACACTGTGTTATTGATCTACTAGTGGTGTGTCATGTTAATCACACTGTGTTATTGATCTACTAGTGGTGTGTCATGTTAATCACACTGTGTTATTGATCTACTAGTGGTGTGTCATGTTAATCACACTGTGTTATTGATCTACTAGTGGTGTGTCATGTTAATCACACTGTGTTATTGATCTACTAGTGGTGTCATGTTAATCACACTGTATTAGTGATCTACTAGTGGTGTCATGTTAATCACACTGTGTTATTGATCTACTAGTGGTGTGTCATGTTAATCACACTGTATTCGTGATCTACTAGTGGTGTGTCATGTTAATCACACTGTAATATTGATCTACTAGTGGTGTGTCATGTTAATCACACTGTGTTATTGATCTACTAGTGGTGTGTCATGTTAATCACACTGTAATATTGATCTACTAGTGGTGTGTCATGTTAATCACACTGTGTTATTGATCTACTAGTGGTGTGTCATGTTAATCACACTGTGTTATTGATCTACTAGTGGTGTCATGTTAATCACACTGTGTTATTGATCTACTAGTGGTGTCATGTTAATCACACTGTGTTATTGATCTACTAGTGGTGTGTCATGTTAATCACACTGTGTTATTGATCTACTAGTGGTGTGTCATGTTAATCACACTGTGTTATTGATCTACTAGTGGTGTGTCATGTTAATCACACTGTGTTATTGATCTACTAGTGGTGTGTCATGTTAATCACACTGTGTTATTGATCTACTAGTGGTGTGTCATGTTAATCACACTGTAATATTGATCTACTAGTGGTGTCATGTTAATCACACTGTGTTATTGATCTACTAGTGGTGTGTCATGTTAATCACACTGTGTTATTGATCTACTAGTGGTGTGTCATGTTAATCACACTGTGTTATTGATCTACTAGTGGTGTGTCATGTTAATCACACTGTGTTATTGATCTACTAGTGGTGTGTCATGTTAATCACACTGTGTTATTGATCTACTAGTGGTGTGTCATGTTAATCACACTGTAATATTGATCTACTAGTGGTGTCATGTTAATCACACTGTGTTATTGATCTACTAGTGGTGTGTCATGTTAATCACACTGTGTTATTGATCTACTAGTGGTGTGTCATGTTAATCACACTGTGTTATTGATCTACTAGTGGTGTGTCATGTTAATCACACTGTGTTATTGATCTACTAGTGATGTCATGTTAATCACACTGTATTAGTGATCTACTAGTGGTGTCATGTTAATCACACTGTAATATTGATCTACTAGTGGTGTCATGTTAATCACACTGTGTTATTGATCTACTAGTGGTGTGTCATGTTAATCACACTGTGTTATTGATCTACTAGTGGTGTCATGTTAATCACACTGTGTTATTGATCTACTAGTGGTGTGTCATGTTAATCACACTGTGTTATTGATCTACTAGTGGTGTCATGTTAATCACACTGTGTTATTGATCTACTAGTGGTGTCATGTTAATCACACTGTGTTAGTGATCTACTAGTGGTGTGTCATGTTAATCACACTGTATTAGTGATCTACTAGTGGTGTGTCATGTTAATCACACTGTGTTATTGATCTACTAGTGGTGTCATGTTAATCACACTGTGTTATTGATCTACTAGTGGTGTCATGTTAATCACACTGTGTTATTGATATACTAGTGGTGTCATGTTAATCACACTGTGTTATTGATCTACTAGTGGTGTGTCATGTTAATCACACTGTAATATTGATCTACTAGTGGTGTGTCATGTTAATCACACTGTGTTAGTGATCTACTAGTGGTGTGTCATGTTAATCACACTGTGTTATTGATCTACTAGTGGTGTCATGTTAATCACACTGTGTTATTGATCTACTAGTGGTGTCATGTTAATCACACTGTGTTATTGATCTACTAGTGGTGTGTCATGTTAATCACACTGTATTCGTGATCTACTAGTGGTGTCATGTTAATCACACTGTGTTATTGATCTACTAGTGGTGTGTCATGTTAATCACACTGTGTTATTGATCTACTAGTGGTGTGTCATGTTAATCACACTGTGTTATTGATCTACTAGTGGTGTGTCATGTTAATCACACTGTGTTATTGATCTACTAGTGGTGTGTCATGTTAATCACACTGTGTTATTGATCTACTAGTGGTGTCATGTTAATCACACTGTGTTATTGATCTACTAGTGGTGTGTCATGTTAATCACACTGTGTTATTGATCTACTAGTTGTGTCATGTTAATCACACTGTGTTATTGATCTACTAGTGGTGTCATGTTAATCACACTGTGTTATTGATCTACTAGTGGTGTCATGTTAATCACACTGTGTTATTGATCTACTAGTGGTGTCATGTTAATCACACTGTGTTATTGATCTACTAGTGGTGTCATGTTAATCACACTGTGTTATTGATCTACTAGTGGTGTCATGTTAATCACACTGTGTTATTGATCTACTAGTGGTGTGTCATGTTAATCACACTGTGTTATTGATCTACTAGTGGTGTGTCATGTTAATCACACTGTGTTATTGATCTACTAGTGGTGTCATGTTAATCACACTGTATTAGTGATCTACTAGTGGTGTCATGTTAATCACACTGTGTTATTGATCTACTAGTGGTGTCATGTTAATCACACTGTATTAGTGATCTACTAGTGGTGTGTCATGTTAATCACACTGTGTTATTGATCTACTAGTGGTGTGTCATGTTAATCACACTGTGTTATTGATCTACTAGTGGTGTGTCATGTTAATCACACTGTGTTATTGATCTACTAGTGGTGTCATGTTAATCACACTGTGTTATTGATCTACTAGTGGTGTCATGTTAATCACACTGTGTTATTGATCTACTAGTGGTGTCATGTTAATCACACTGTGTTATTGATCTACTAGTGGTGTGTCATGTTAATCACACTGTATTCGTGATCTACTAGTGGTGTCATGTTAATCACACTGTATTCGTGATCTACTAGTGGTGTGTCATGTTAATCACACTGTATTCGTGATCTACTAGTGGTGTCATGTTAATCACACTGTATTCGTGATCTACTAGTGGTGTCATGTTAATCACACTGTATTCGTGATATACTAGTGGTGTGTCATGTTAATCACACTGTGTTATTGATCTACTAGTGGTGTGTCATGTTAATCACACTGTGTTATTGATCTACTAGTGGTGTCATGTTAATCACACTGTGTTATTGATCTACTAGTGGTGTGTCATGTTAATCACACTGTGTTATTGATCTACTAGTGGTGTCATGTTAATCACACTGTGTTATTGATCTACTAGTGGTGTCATGTTAATCACACTGTATTAGTGATCTACTAGTGGTGTCATGTTAATCACACTGTGTTATTGATCTACTAGTGGTGTGTCATGTTAATCACACTGTATTCGTGATCTACTAGTGGTGTCATGTTAATCACACTGTGTTATTGATCTACTAGTGGTGTGTCATGTTAATCACACTGTGTTATTGATCTACTAGTGGTGTGTCATGTTAATCACACTGTGTTATTGATCTACTAGTGGTGTGTCATGTTAATCACACTGTGTTATTGATCTACTAGTGGTGTCATGTTAATCACACTGTGTTATTGATCTACTAGTGGTGTGATGTTAATCACACTGTGTTAGTGATCTACTAGTGGTGTCATGTTAATCACACTGTATTAGTGATCTACTAGTGGTGTCATGTTAATCACACTGTGTTATTGATCTACTAGTGGTGTCATGTTAATCACACTGTGTTATTGATCTACTAGTGGTGTGTCATGTTAATCACACTGTGTTATTGATCTACTAGTGGTGTGTCATGTTAATCACACTGTGTTATTGATCTACTAGTGGTGTGTCATGTTAATCACACTGTGTTATTGATCTACTAGTGGTGTCATGTTAATCACACTGTGTTATTGATCTACTAGTGGTGTGTCATGTTAATCACACTGTGTTATTGATCTACTAGTGATGTCATGTTAATCACACTGTGTTATTGATCTACTAGTGATGTCATGTTAATCACACTGTATTAGTGATCTACTAGTGGTGTCATGTTAATCACACTGTAATATTGATCTACTAGTGGTGTCATGTTAATCACACTGTGTTATTGATCTACTAGTGGTGTGTCATGTTAATCACACTGTGTTATTGATCTACTAGTGGTGTCATGTTAATCACACTGTGTTATTGATCTACTAGTGGTGTGTCATGTTAATCACACTGTGTTATTGATCTACTAGTGGTGTCATGTTAATCACACTGTGTTATTGATCTACTAGTGGTGTCATGTTAATCACACTGTGTTAGTGATCTACTAGTGGTGTGTCATGTTAATCACACTGTATTAGTGATCTACTAGTGGTGTGTCATGTTAATCACACTGTGTTATTGATCTACTAGTGGTGTCATGTTAATCACACTGTGTTATTGATCTACTAGTGGTGTCATGTTAATCACACTGTGTTATTGATATACTAGTGGTGTCATGTGAATCACACTGTGTTATTGATCTACTAGTGGTGTGTCATGTTAATCACACTGTAATATTGATCTACTAGTGGTGTGTCATGTTAATCACACTGTGTTAGTGATCTACTAGTGGTGTGTCATGTTAATCACACTGTGTTATTGATCTACTAGTGGTGTCATGTTAATCACACTGTGTTATTGATCTACTAGTGGTGTCATGTTAATCACACTGTGTTATTGATCTACTAGTGGTGTGTCATGTTAATCACACTGTATTCGTGATCTACTAGTGGTGTCATGTTAATCACACTGTGTTATTGATCTACTAGTGGTGTGTCATGTTAATCACACTGTGTTATTGATCTACTAGTGGTGTGTCATGTTAATCACACTGTGTTATTGATCTACTAGTGGTGTGTCATGTTAATCACACTGTGTTATTGATCTACTAGTGGTGTGTCATGTTAATCACACTGTGTTATTGATCTACTAGTGGTGTCATGTTAATCACACTGTGTTATTGATCTACTAGTGGTGTGTCATGTTAATCACACTGTGTTATTGATCTACTAGTGGTGTGTCATGTTAATCACACTGTGTTATTGATCTACTAGTGGTGTCATGTTAATCACACTGTGTTATTGATCTACTAGTGGTGTCATGTTAATCACACTGTGTTATTGATCTACTAGTGGTGTCATGTTAATCACACTGTGTTATTGATCTACTAGTGGTGTGTCATGTTAATCACACTGTATTCGTGATCTACTAGTGGTGTCATGTTAATCACACTGTGTTATTGATCTACTAGTGGTGTGTCATGTTAATCACACTGTGTTATTGATCTACTAGTGGTGTGTCATGTTAATCACACTGTGTTATTGATCTACTAGTGGTGTGTCATGTTAATCACACTGTGTTATTGATCTACTAGTGGTGTGTCATGTTAATCACACTGTGTTATTGATCTACTAGTGGTGTCATGTTAATCACACTGTGTTATTAATCTACTAGTGGTGTGTCATGTTAATCACACTGTGTTATTGATCTACTAGTTGTGTCATGTTAATCACACTGTGTTATTGATCTACTAGTGGTGTCATGTTAATCACACTGTGTTATTGATCTACTAGTGGTGTCATGTTAATCACACTGTGTTATTGATCTACTAGTGGTGTCATGTTAATCACACTGTGTTATTGATCTACTAGTGGTGTCATGTTAATCACACTGTGTTATTGATCTACTAGTGGTGTCATGTTAATCACACTGTGTTATTGATCTACTAGTGGTGTGTCATGTTAATCACACTGTGTTATTGATCTACTAGTGGTGTGTCATGTTAATCACACTGTGTTATTGATCTACTAGTGGTGTCATGTTAATCACACTGTATTAGTGATCTACTAGTGGTGTCATGTTAATCACACTGTGTTATTGATCTACTAGTGGTGTCATGTTAATCACACTGTATTAGTGATCTACTAGTGGTGTCATGTTAATCACACTGTATTCGTGATCTACTAGTGGTGTGTCATGTTAATCACACTGTGTTATTGATCTACTAGTGGTGTGTCATGTTAATCACACTGTGTTATTGATCTACTAGTGGTGTGTCATGTTAATCACACTGTGTTATTGATCTACTAGTGGTGTCATGTTAATCACACTGTGTTATTGATCTACTAGTGGTGTCATGTTAATCACACTGTGTTATTGATCTACTAGTGGTGTCATGTTAATCACACTGTGTTATTGATCTACTAGTGGTGTGTCATGTTAATCACACTGTATTCGTGATCTACTAGTGGTGTCATGTTAATCACACTGTATTCGTGATCTACTAGTGGTGTCATGTTAATCACACTGTATTCGTGATATACTAGTGGTGTGTCATGTTAATCACACTGTGTTAGTGATCTACTAGTGGTGTGTCATGTTAATCACACTGTGTTATTGATCTACTAGTGGTGTGTCATGTTAATCACACTGTGTTATTGATCTACTAGTGGTGTGTCATGTTAATCACACTGTGTTAGTGATCTACTAGTGGTGTGTCATGTTAATCACACTGTGTTATTGATCTACTAGTTGTGTCATGTTAATCACACTGTGTTATTGATCTACTAGTGGTGTGTCATGTTAATCACACTGTGTTATTGATCTACTAGTGGTGTCATGTTAATCACACTGTGTTATTGATCTACTAGTGGTGTCATGTTAATCACACTGTATTAGTGATCTACTAGTGGTGTCATGTTAATCACACTGTGTTATTGATCTACTAGTGGTGTGTCATGTTAATCACACTGTATTCGTGATCTACTAGTGGTGTCATGTTAATCACACTGTGTTATTGATCTACTAGTGGTGTGTCATGTTAATCACACTGTGTTATTGATCTACTAGTGGTGTGTCATGTTAATCACACTGTGTTATTGATCTACTAGTGGTGTGTCATGTTAATCACACTGTGTTATTGATCTACTAGTGGTGTCATGTTAATCACACTGTGTTATTGATCTACTAGTGGTGTGATGTTAATCACACTGTGTTATTGATCTACTAGTGGTGTCATGTTAATCACACTGTGTTAGTGATCTACTAGTGGTGTCATGTTAATCACACTGTATTAGTGATCTACTAGTGGTGTCATGTTAATCACACTGTGTTATTGATCTACTAGTGGTGTCATGTTAATCACACTGTGTTATTGATCTACTAGTGGTGTGTCATGTTAATACCACTGTATTCGTGATCTACTAGTGGTGTCATGTTAATCACACTGTGTTATTGATCTACTAGTGGTGTGTCATGTTAATCACACTGTGTTATTGATCTACTAGTGGTGTGTCATGTTAATCACACTGTGTTATTGATCTACTAGTGGTGTGTCATGTTAATCACACTGTGTTATTGATCTACTAGTGGTGTCATGTTAATCACACTGTGTTATTGATCTACTAGTGGTGTCATGTTAATCACACTGTGTTATTGATCTACTAGTGGTGTGTCATGTTAATCACACTGTGTTATTGATCTACTAGTGGTGTGTCATGTTAATCACACTGTGTTATTGATCTACTAGTGGTGTCATGTTAATCACACTGTGTTATTGATCTACTAGTGGTGTCATGTTAATCACACTGTGTTATTGATCTACTAGTGGTGTCATGTTAATCACACTGTGTTATTGATCTACTAGTGGTGTGTCATGTTAATCACACTGTGTTATTGATCTACTAGTGGTGTGTCATGTTAATCACACTGTGTTATTGATCTACTAGTGGTGTCATGTTAATCACACTGTATTAGTGATCTACTAGTGGTGTCATGTTAATCACACTGTATTCGTGATCTACTAGTGGTGTGTCATGTTAATCACACTGTGTTATTGATCTACTAGTGGTGTGTCATGTTAATCACACTGTGTTATTGATCTACTAGTGGTGTCATGTTAATCACACTGTATTAGTGATCTACTAGTGGTGTCATGTTAATCACACTGTGTTATTGATCTACTAGTGGTGTCATGTTAATCACACTGTGTTATTGATCTACTAGTGGTGTGTCATGTTAATCACACTGTGTTATTGATCTACTAGTGGTGTGTCATGTTAATCACACTGTGTTATTGATCTACTAGTGGTGTGTCATGTTAATCACACTGTGTTATTGATCTACTAGTGGTGTCATGTTAATCACACTGTGTTATTGATCTACTAGTGGTGTGTCATGTTAATCACACTGTGTTATTGATCTACTAGTGGTGTGTCATGTTAATCACACTGTGTTATTGATCTACTAGTGGTGTCATGTTAATCACACTGTATTAGTGATCTACTAGTGGTGTGTCATGTTAATCACACTGTGTTATTGATCTACTAGTGGTGTCATGTTAATCACACTGTATTAGTGATCTACTAGTGGTGTCATGTTAATCACACTGTGTTATTGATCTACTAGTGGTGTGTCATGTTAATCACACTGTATTCGTGATCTACTAGTGGTGTCATGTTAATCACACTGTGTTATTGATCTACTAGTGGTGTGTCATGTTAATCACACTGTGTTATTGATCTACTAGTGGTGTGTCATGTTAATCACACTGTGTTATTGATCTACTAGTGGTGTCATGTTAATCACACTGTGTTATTGATCTACTAGTGGTGTCATGTTAATCACACTGTGTTATTGATCTACTAGTGGTGTCATGTTAATCACACTGTGTTAGTGATCTACTAGTGGTGTCATGTTAATCACACTGTATTAGTGATCTACTAGTGGTGTCACGTTAATCACACTGTGTTATTGATCTACTAGTGGTGTGTCATGTTAATCACACTGTATTCGTGATCTACTAGTGGTGTCATGTTAATCACACTGTGTTATTGATCTACTAGTGGTGTGTCATGTTAATCACACTGTGTTATTGATCTACTAGTGGTGTGTCATGTTAATCACACTGTGTTATTGATCTACTAGTGGTGTGTCATGTTAATCACACTGTGTTATTGATCTACTAGTGGTGTCATGTTAATCACACTGTGTTATTGATCTACTAGTGGTGTGTCATGTTAATCACACTGTATTCGTGATCTACTAGTGGTGTAATGTTAATCACACTGTGTTATTGATCTACTAGTGGTGTGTCATGTTAATCACACTGTGTTATTGATCTACTAGTGGTGTGTCATGTTAATCACACTGTGTTATTGATCTACTAGTGGTGTGTCATGTTAATCACACTGTGTTATTGATCTACTAGTGGTGTCATGTTAATCTCACTGTGTTATTGATCTACTAGTGGTGTCATGTTAATCACACTGTGTTATTGATCTACTAGTGGTGTCATGTTAATCACACTGTGTTATTGATCTACTAGTGGTGTGTCATGTTAATCACACTGTGTTATTGATCTACTAGTGGTGTCATGTTAATCACACTGTGTTATTGATCTACTAGTGGTGTGTCATGTTAATCACACTGTGTTATTGATCTACTAGTGGTGTGTCATGTTAATCACACTGTGTTATTGATCTACTAGTGGTGTCATGTTAATCACACTGTATTAGTGATCTACTAGTGGTGTCATGTTAATCACACTGTATTCGTGATCTACTAGTGGTGTGTCATGTTAATCACACTGTGTTATTGATCTACTAGTGGTGTGTCATGTTAATCACACTGTGTTATTGATCTACTAGTGGTGTCATGTTAATCACACTGTATTAGTGATCTACTAGTGGTGTCATGTTAATCACACTGTGTTATTGATCTACTAGTGGTGTGTCATGTTAATCACACTGTGTTATTGATCTACTAGTGGTGTGTCATGTTAATCACACTGTGTTATTGATCTACTAGTGGTGTGTCATGTTAATCACACTGTGTTATTGATCTACTAGTGGTGTGTCATGTTAATCACACTGTGTTATTGATCTACTAGTGGTGTCATGTTAATCACACTGTGTTATTGATCTACTAGTGGTGTGTCATGTTAATCACACTGTGTTATTGATCTACTAGTGGTGTGTCATGTTAATCACACTGTGTTATTGATCTACTAGTGGTGTGTCATGTTAATCACACTGTGTTATTGATCTACTAGTTGTGTCATGTTAATCACACTGTATTAGTGATCTACTAGTGGTGTGTCATGTTAATCACACTGTGTTATTGATCTACTAGTGGTGTCATGTTAATCACACTGTATTAGTGATCTACTAGTGGTGTCATGTTAATCACACTGTGTTATTGATCTACTAGTGGTGTGTCATGTTAATCACACTGTATTCGTGATCTACTAGTGGTGTCATGTTAATCACACTGTGTTATTGATCTACTAGTGGTGTGTCATGTTAATCACACTGTGTTATTGATCTACTAGTGGTGTGTCATGTTAATCACACTGTGTTATTGATCTACTAGTGGTGTCATGTTAATCACACTGTGTTATTGATCTACTAGTGGTGTCATGTTAATCACACTGTGTTATTGATCTACTAGTGGTGTCATGTTAATCACACTGTGTTAGTGATCTACTAGTGGTGTCATGTTAATCACACTGTATTAGTGATCTACTAGTGGTGTCACGTTAATCACACTGTGTTATTGATCTACTAGTGGTGTGTCATGTTAATCACACTGTATTCGTGATCTACTAGTGGTGTCATGTTAATCACACTGTGTTATTGATCTACTAGTGGTGTGTCATGTTAATCACACTGTGTTATTGATCTACTAGTGGTGTGTCATGTTAATCACACTGTGTTATTGATCTACTAGTGGTGTGTCATGTTAATCACACTGTGTTATTGATCTACTAGTGGTGTCATGTTAATCACACTGTGTTATTGATCTACTAGTGGTGTGTCATGTTAATCACACTGTATTCGTGATCTACTAGTGGTGTAATGTTAATCACACTGTGTTATTGATCTACTAGTGGTGTGTCATGTTAATCACACTGTGTTATTGATCTACTAGTGGTGTGTCATGTTAATCACACTGTGTTATTGATCTACTAGTGGTGTCATGTTAATCTCACTGTGTTATTGATCTACTAGTGGTGTCATGTTAATCACACTGTGTTATTGATCTACTAGTGGTGTCATGTTAATCACACTGTGTTATTGATCTACTAGTGGTGTGTCATGTTAATCACACTGTGTTATTGATCTACTAGTGGTGTCATGTTAATCACACTGTGTTATTGATCTACTAGTGGTGTGTCATGTTAATCACACTGTGTTATTGATCTACTAGTGGTGTGTCATGTTAATCACACTGTGTTATTGATCTACTAGTGGTGTCATGTTAATCACACTGTGTTATTGATCTACTAGTGGTGTCATGTTAATCACACTGTGTTATTGATCTACTAGTGGTGTGTCATGTTAATCACACTGTGTTATTGATCTACTAGTGGTGTGTCATGTTAATCACACTGTGTTATTGATCTACTAGTGGTGTCATGTTAATCACACTGTATTAGTGATCTACTAGTGGTGTCATGTTAATCACACTGTATTCGTGATCTACTAGTGGTGTGTCATGTTAATCACACTGTGTTATTGATCTACTAGTGGTGTGTCATGTTAATCACACTGTGTTATTGATCTACTAGTGGTGTCATGTTAATCACACTGTGTTATTGATCTACTAGTGGTGTCATGTTAATCACACTGTATTAGTGATCTACTAGTAGTGTCATGTTAATCACACTGTATTCGTGATCTACTAGTGGTGTGTCATGTTAATCACACTGTGTTATTGATCTACTAGTGGTGTCATGTTAATCACACTGTGTTATTGATCTACTAGTGGTGTGTCATGTTAATCACACTGTGTTATTGATCTACTAGTGGTGTGTCATGTTAATCACACTGTATTCGTGATCTACTAGTGGTGTCATGTTAATCACACTGTATTCGTGATCTACTAGTGGTGTGTCATGTTAATCACACTGTGTTATTGATCTACTAGTGGTGTGTCATGTTAATCACACTGTGTTATTGATCTACTAGTGGTGTCATGTTAATCACACTGTGTTAGTGATCTACTAGTGGTGTGTCATGTTAATCACACTGTGTTATTGATCTACTAGTGGTGTGTCATGTTAATCACACTGTGTTATTGATCTACTAGTGGTGTCATGTTAATCACACTGTGTTATTGATCTACTAGTGGTGTCATGTTAATCACACTGTGTTATTGATCTACTAGTGGTGTGTCATGTTAATCACACTGTGTTATTGATCTACTAGTGGTGTGTCATGTTAATCACACTGTGTTATTGATCTACTAGTGGTGTCATGTTAATCACACTGTATTAGTGATCTACTAGTGGTGTCATGTTAATCACACTGTATTCGTGATCTACTAGTGGTGTGTCATGTTAATCACACTGTGTTATTGATCTACTAGTGGTGTGTCATGTTAATCACACTGTGTTATTGATCTACTAGTGGTGTCATGTTAATCACACTGTGTTATTGATCTACTAGTGGTGTCATGTTAATCACACTGTATTAGTGATCTACTAGTAGTGTCATGTTAATCACACTGTATTCGTGATCTACTAGTGGTGTGTCATGTTAATCACACTGTGTTATTGATCTACTAGTGGTGTCATGTTAATCACACTGTGTTATTGATCTACTAGTGGTGTGTCATGTTAATCACACTGTGTTATTGATCTACTAGTGGTGTGTCATGTTAATCACACTGTATTCGTGATCTACTAGTGGTGTCATGTTAATCACACTGTATTCGTGATCTACTAGTGGTGTGTCATGTTAATCACACTGTGTTATTGATCTACTAGTGGTGTGTCATGTTAATCACACTGTGTTATTGATCTACTAGTGGTGTCATGTTAATCACACTGTGTTAGTGATCTACTAGTGGTGTGTCATGTTAATCACACTGTGTTATTGATCTACTAGTGGTGTGTCATG
Source organism: Oncorhynchus mykiss (assembly GCF_013265735.2). NCBI lineage: Eukaryota > Metazoa > Chordata > Actinopteri > Salmoniformes > Salmonidae > Oncorhynchus > Oncorhynchus mykiss. Next base: position 78,193,129 of record NC_048574.1, read on the forward strand.
TTAATCACACTGTGTTATTGATCTACTAGTGGTGTCATGTTAATCACACTGTGTTATTGATCTACTAGTGGTGTCATGTTAATCACACTGTGTTATTGATCTACTAGTGGTGTCATGTTAATCACACTGTGTTAGTGATCTACTAGTGGTGTCATGTTAATCACACTGTATTAGTGATCTACTAGTGGTGTCACGTTAATCACACTGTGTTATTGATCTACTAGTGGTGTCATGTTAATCACACTGTATTCGTGATCTACTAGTGGTGTCATGTTAATCACACTGTGTTATTGATCTACTAGTGGTGTGTCATGTTAATCACACTGTGTTATTGATCTACTAGTGGTGTGTCATGTTAATCACACTGTGTTATTGATCTACTAGTGGTGTGTCATGTTAATCACACTGTGTTATTGATCTACTAGTGGTGTCATGTTAATCACACTGTGTTATTGATCTACTAGTGGTGTGTCATGTTAATCACACTGTATTCGTGATCTACTAGTGGTGTAATGTTAATCACACTGTGTTATTGATCTACTAGTGGTGTGTCATGTTAATCACACTGTGTTATTGATCTACTAGTGGTGTGTCATGTTAATCACACTGTGTTATTGATCTACTAGTGGTGTGTCATGTTAATCACACTGTGTTATTGATCTACTAGTGGTGTCATGTTAATCACACTGTGTTATTGATCTACTAGTGGTGTCATGTTAATCACACTGTGTTATTGATCTACTAGTGGTGTGTCATGTTAATCACACTGTGTTATTGATCTACTAGTGGTGTGTCATGTTAATCACACTGTGTTATTGATCTACTAGTGGTGTGTCATGTTAATCACACTGTGTTATTGATCTACTAGTGGTGTCATGTTAATCACACTGTGTTATTGATCTACTAGTGGTGTCATGTTAATCACACTGTGTTATTGATCTACTAGTGGTGTGTCATGTTAATCACACTGTGTTATTGATCTACTAGTGGTGTGTCATGTTAATCACACTGTGTTATTGATCTACTAGTGGTGTCATGTTAATCACACTGTATTAGTGATCTACTAGTGGTGTCATGTTAATCACACTGTATTCGTGATCTACTAGTGGTGTGTCATGTTAATCACACTGTGTTATTGATCTACTAGTGGTGTGTCATGTTAATCACACTGTGTTATTGATCTACTAGTGGTGTCATGTTAATCACACTGTGTTATTGATCTACTAGTGGTGTCATGTTAATCACACTGTATTAGTGATCTACTAGTGGTGTCATGTTAATCACACTGTATTCGTGATCTACTAGTGGTGTGTCATGTTAATCACACTGTGTTATTGATCTACTAGTGGTGTCATGTTAATCACACTGTGTTATTGATCTACTAGTGGTGTGTCATGTTAATCACACTGTGTTATTGATCTACTAGTGGTGTGTCATGTTAATCACACTGTGTTATTGATCTACTAGTGGTGTGTCATGTTAATCACACTGTGTTATTGATCTACTAGTGGTGTCATGTTAATCACACTGTGTTATTGATCTACTAGTGGTGTCATGTTAATCACACTGTGTTAGTGATCTACTATTGGTGTCATGTTAATCAAATCAAATCAAATCAAATCAAATCAAATTTTATTTGTCACATACACATGGTTAGCAGATGTTAGTGCGAGTGTAGCGAAATGCTTGTGCTTCTAGTTCCGACAATGCAGTAATAACAAGTAATCTAACTAACAATTCCAAAACTACTGTCTTGTACACAGTGTAAGGGGATAAAGAATATGTACATAAGGATATATGAATGAGTGATGGTACAGAGCAGCATAGGCAAGATACAGTAGATGGTATCGAGTACAGTATGTACAAATGAGATGAGTATGTAAACAAAGTGGCATAGTATAGTATAAAGTGGCTAGTGATACATGTATTACATAAGGATACCGTCGATGATATAGAGTACAGTATATACGTATGCATATGAGATGAATAATGTAGGGTAAGTAACATTTATATAAGGTAGCATTGTTTAAAGTGGCTAGTGATATATTTACGTCATTTCCCATCAATTCCCATTATTAAAGTGGCTGGAGTTGAGTCAGTGTCAGTGTTAGTGGTGGCTGTTTAACAGTCTGATGGCCTTGAGATAGAAGCTGTTTTTCAGTCTCTCGGTCCCAGCTTTGATGCACCTGTACTGACCTCGCCTTCTGGATGATAGCGGGGTGAACAGGCAGTGGCTCGGGTGGTTGATGTCCTTGATGATCTTTATGGCCTTCCTGTGACACACTGTATTAGTGATCTACTAGTGGTGTCATGTTAATCACACTGTGTTATTGATCTACTAGTGGTGTGTCATGTTAATCACACTGTATTCGTGATCTACTAGTGGTGTCATGTTAATCACACTGTGTTATTGATCTACTAGTGGTGTGTCATGTTAATCACACTGTGTTATTGATCTACTAGTGGTGTGTCATGTTAATCACACTGTGTTATTGATCTACTAGTGGTGTGTCATGTTAATCACACTGTGTTATTGATCTACTAGTGGTGTCATGTTAATCACACTGTGTTATTGATCTACTAGTGGTGTCATGTTAATCACACTGTGTTATTGATCTACTAGTGGTGTGTCATGTTAATCACACTGTGTTATTGATCTACTAGTGGTGTGTCATGTTAATCACACTGTGTTATTGATCTACTAGTGGTGTGTCATGTTAATCACACTGTATTAGTGATCTACTAGTGGTGTGTCATGTTAATCACACTGTGTTATTGATCTACTAGTGGTGTCATGTTAATCACACTGTGTTATTGATCTACTAGTGGTGTCATGTTAATCACACTGTGTTATTGATCTACTAGTGGTGTCATGTTAATCACACTGTGTTATTGATCTACTAGTGGTGTCATGTTAATCACACTGTAATATTGATCTACTAGTGGTGTGTCATGTTAATCACACTGTGTTATTGATCTACTAGTGGTGTGTCATGTTAATCACACTGTGTTATTGATCTACTAGTGGTGTGTCATGTTAATCACACTGTGTTATTGATATACTAGTGGTGTGTCATGTTAATCACACTGTGTTATTGATCTACTAGTGGTGTCATGTTAATCACACTGTGTTATTGATCTACTAGTGGTGTGTCATGTTAATCACACTGTGTTATTGATATACTAGTGGTGTGTCATGTTAATCACACTGTGTTATTGATCTACTAGTGGTGTGTCATGTTAATCACACTGTGTTATTGATCTACTAGTGGTGTCATGTTAATCACACTGTGTTATTGATCTACTAGTGGTGTGTCATGTTAATCACACTGTGTTATTGATCTACTAGTGGTGTGTCATGTTAATCACACTGTGTTATTGATCTACTAGTGGTGTGTCATGTTAATCACACTGTGTTATTGATCTACTAGTGGTGTGTCATGTTAATCACACTGTGTTATTGATCTACTAGTGGTGTGTCATGTTAATCACACTGTGTTATTGATCTACTAGTGGTGTGTCATGTTAATCACACTGTGTTATTGATCTACTAGTGGTGTCATGTTAATCACACTGTGTTATTGATCTACTAGTGGTGTGTCATGTTAATCACACTGTGTTATTGATATACTAGTGGTGTGTCATGTTAATCACACTGTGTTATTGATCTACTAGTGGTGTGTCATGTTAATCACACTGTGTTATTGATATACTAGTGGTGTGTCATGTTAATCACACTGTGTTATTGATCTACTAGTGGTGTGTCATGTTAATCACACTGTAATATTGATCTACTAGTGGTGTGTCATGTTAATCACACTGTGTTATTGATCTACTAGTGGTGTGTCATGTTAATCACACTGTAATATTGATCTACTAGTGGTGTGTCATGTTAATCACACTGTAATATTGATCTACTAGTGGTGTCATGTTAATCACACTGTGTTATTGATCTACTAGTGGTGTGTCATGTTAATCACACTGTGTTATTGATCTACTAGTGGTGTGTCATGTTAATCACACTGTATTAGTGATCTACTAGTGGTGTCATGTTAATCACACTGTAATATTGATCTACTAGTGGTGTCATGTTAATCACACTGTAATATTGATATACTAGTGGTGTGTCATGTTAATCACACTGTGTTATTGATCTACTAGTGGTGTCATGTTAATCACACTGTGTTATTGATCTACTAGTGGTGTCATGTTAATCACACTGTGTTATTGATCTACTAGTGGTGTGTCATGTTAATCACACTGTGTTATTGATCTACTAGTGGTGTGTCATGTTAATCACACTGTGTTATTGATCTACTAGTGGTGTCATGTTAATCACACTGTGTTATTGATCTACTAGTGGTGTCATGTTAATCACACTGTGTTATTGATCTACTAGTGGTGTCATGTTAATCACACTGTGTTATTGATCTACTAGTGGTGTGTCATGTTAATCACACTGTGTTATTGATCTACTAGTGGTGTGTCATGTTAATCACACTGTGTTATTGATCTACTAGTGGTGTCATGTTAATCACACTGTAATATTGATCTACTAGTGGTGTCATGTTAATCACACTGTGTTATTGATCTACTAGTGGTGTCATGTTAATCACACTGTGTTATTGATATACTAGTGGTGTGTCATGTTAATCACACTGTGTTATTGATCTACTAGTGGTGTGTCATGTTAATCACACTGTGTTATTGATCTACTAGTGGTGTCATGTTAATCACACTGTGTTATTGATCTACTAGTGGTGTGTCATGTTAATCACACTGTGTTATTGATCTACTAGTGGTGTGTCATGTTAATCACACTGTGTTATTGATCTACTAGTGGTGTGTCATGTTAATCACACTGTAATATTGATCTACTAGTGGTGTGTCATGTTAATCACACTGTGTTATTGATATACTAGTGGTGTGTCATGTTAATCACACTGTGTTATTGATCTACTAGTGGTGTCATGTTAATCACACTGTGTTATTGATCTACTAGTGGTGTGTCATGTTAATCACACTGTGTTATTGATATACTAGTGGTGTGTCATGTTAATCACACTGTGTTATTGATCTACTAGTGGTGTGTCATGTTAATCACACTGTGTTATTGATCTACTAGTGGTGTCATGTTAATCACACTGTGTTATTGATCTACTAGTGGTGTGTCATGTTAATCACACTGTGTTATTGATCTACTAGTGGTGTGTCATGTTAATCACACTGTGTTATTGATCTACTAGTGGTGTGTCATGTTAATCACACTGTGTTATTGATCTACTAGTGGTGTGTCATGTTAATCACACTGTGTTATTGATCTACTAGTGGTGTGTCATGTTAATCACACTGTGTTATTGATCTACTAGTGGTGTGTCATGTTAATCACACTGTGTTATTGATCTACTAGTGGTGTCATGTTAATCACACTGTGTTATTGATCTACTAGTGGTGTGTCATGTTAATCACACTGTGTTATTGATCTACTAGTGGTGTGTCATGTTAATCACACTGTGTTATTGATATACTAGTGGTGTGTCATGTTAATCACACTGTGTTATTGATCTACTAGTGGTGTGTCATGTTAATCACACTGTAATATTGATCTACTAGTGGTGTGTCATGTTAATCACACTGTAATATTGATCTACTAGTGGTGTCATGTTAATCACACTGTGTTATTGATCTACTAGTGGTGTGTCATGTTAATCACACTGTGTTATTGATCTACTAGTGGTGTGTCATGTTAATCACACTGTATTAGTGATCTACTAGTGGTGTCATGTTAATCACACTGTAATATTGATCTACTAGTGGTGTCATGTTAATCACACTGTAATATTGATATACTAGTGGTGTGTCATGTTAATCACACTGTGTTATTGATCTACTAGTGGTGTCATGTTAATCACACTGTGTTATTGATCTACTAGTGGTGTCATGTTAATCACACTGTGTTATTGATCTACTAGTGGTGTCATGTTAATCACACTGTTCTAGTTCTAGTGTTGCTCCAGTCATGTAGCTGTCATACCATGGACATGTTACGCTTTACAATGTTAATGACAATGGATTATTGATCTACTAGTGGTGTCATGTTAATCACACTGTAATATTGATCTACTAGTGGTGTCATGTTAATCACACTGTTCTAGTTCTAGTGTTGCTCCAGTCATGTAGCTGTCATAACATGGACATGTTACGCTTTACAATGTTAATGACAATGGATTATTGATCTACTAGTGGTGTCATGTTAATCACACTGTGTTATTGATCTACTAGTGGTGTGTCATGTTAATCACACTGTGTTATTGATCTACTAGTGGTGTGTCATGTTAATCACACTGTATTAGTGATCTACTAGTGGTGTCATGTTAATCACACTGTAATATTGATCTACTAGTGGTGTCATGTTAATCACACTGTAATATTGATATACTAGTGGTGTGTCATGTTAATCACACTGTGTTATTGATCTACTAGTGGTGTCATGTTAATCACACTGTGTTATTGATCTACTAGTGGTGTCATGTTAATCACACTGTGTTATTGATCTACTAGTGGTGTCATGTTAATCACACTGTTCTAGTTCTAGTGTTGCTCCAGTCATGTAGCTGTCATACCATGGACATGTTACGCTTTACAATGTTAATGACAATGGATTATTGATCTACTAGTGGTGTCATGTTAATCACACTGTAATATTGATCTACTAGTGGTGTCATGTTAATCACACTGTTCTAGTTCTAGTGTTGCTCCAGTCATGTAGCTGTCATAACATGGACATGTTACGCTTTACAATGTTAATGACAATGGATTATTGATCTACTTCAAAACCTCTTTAACTGGAAATATTAAAATGTTTCAACTTCATATTCATAATTTCCATCACCACCATCAACATTTGTGAAAATGGCACATTTCTGTTTTGTACAAAAAAAAACAGAGGAAGATAACATTGTCATATAATTTTTAGACAATTATGAGTTGGCATTACCTGCTAATTGGTTGACGATGTCATTGGAAACTCTTATATTCTTTTTTTTCTCCCCAATTTTGTGGTCGAGAGGCGAAGGTCGAGAGCCATGCGTCCTCCGAAACACAACCCAACCAAGCCGCACTGCTTCTTGACACAATGCACATCTAACCCGGAAGCCAGCCGCACCAATGTGTCGGAGGAAACACCATACACCTGGCGACCTGGTCAGCGTGCACTGCGCCCGGCCCGCCACCGGAGTCGCTAGTGCGCGATGAGACAAGGACATCCCTACCGGCCAAGACCTCCCTAACCCGGACGACGCTGGGCCAATTGTGCGCCGCCCCGTGGGCCTCCCAGTCGCAAACGGCTGCGACAGAGCTTGGGCTTGAACCCAGAATATCTGATGGCACAGCCTTAGACCACTGCGCCACCCGGGAGGCCCCTGAAACGCTTATCTTCTACTTTGTTTACTCCAAAACATAGAAAAGCTCAATTTTCACATGTTGATATTGTGGTATTGCTGGAGATGATGAATATGAAGTTTAATTTTTTAAATCTTTTCCTTTAAGCATAATATCGACATGTTAAAGTATACAATAGTCATCACACTGGATTAATTACCTACTAGTGGCACACAAAAAAGGTCTACCAGTCATTATTACAGTGATTGTTGTTTTTACACAGGGTCTTCAAAAATCACTCTAATATAGCTACTTACAAAAGTTAAAAAGATAAAGAATGTGAGGATAGACCAAGTAAATGTAGCTATTGAACACTTTTTAAAATGGATAATATCTCTAATGAAATACAAAGAAAAAAAACTATCAAGCTCACTTAGATCTTGTTGTGAAGCTGTGTGTGTGTGTGTGTGTGTGTGTGTGTGTGTGTGTGTGTGTGTGTGTACTGTGTTTGTATTTCATGACTAACACATCTTGCTTTCACAATTTAACATTTGCTAAACAGCACCCCCGTTAAACTAGCCTCAATTTACCCCAATATCAAAGTCATTTTAAATAAGGCCGAAAATTAAATAAACGATTTGGTATAATTTTGATAACGGAAGATTTAATTAGTTGTGCTTCAAACTGTTTGCTTGGAATGCTTTGTAGCTATGATCTTTATTTGTGCATGAGAGTGCATCCGACTTATTTTTTCCTACCAGAAATGCATCCGAATCAGTTTCCGTACCAAAAAATGCACCTGACTCAGTTTCCCTACCAGAAAACACGCTATACCTTTAAAGCAGTGGTCACCAATTGATCAACTGGTCGATCTTCACCGCATTCTTAGTTGATCACCAATCATTTCTTTAGAAAAGCCAAATATGAATGCCTGCGCTCCTTTTTTTGTTTGTTGGTGTTGCGCAGTAGGTGGTAGGTGCACTTGTTTCAGAAGCCCTGCGCACCAGGTAGACAAAGTGTTCCCAATATGAACCGTTTCATTCGTCTGAAAAGACAAACTCCGCATTACTACCACTTCCGCTGCAGCTACAATGAATGAGCAGCCAAGTGTATCGATAGCCCCGCGCTTTTGAATTATTACCAGCCCAGTATATTTTGATATGGGGACTATTTCCCTTTCTTTGGTCATAGGAACAACATGCATGTGTGCAATGAGGCATATGCGGATGCGGTGCGACTAGAGTTTCGCCACCAGTGTCCCCTCTCTCTGGTCAGTCTCACCGGAGGAAAGGAAGGAGAGAGCAGAGGCCGTGAGAGGTTGACCCCCTGCAGCCATCTCCATCCGCGGAGACTAATGCTCAATTGATAAAATGATTAGGATAATATGCGTTTGTTTTAATTAATCATATTTGACAATATACAAAGTAGCCTAAACTTGTCTTTGATATCAATTATTTATCATATGAGCTATGCAAAACAGATTGAGTCTCTTTGAAAATGTTTTAGATGAACAGACGGAAAGTTGTTTGTCCTGAATTTATAATATAATATATATGATTTTGGCCATGCTAAGTATATTTCATGAATGACGCAGTTGCGGCGAAATTGAAAATAGGCTACAGTCATAGAGTTAGATAGAGGACTCCTTTTTTATTTATAATTTAACCTTTATTTAACCAGGCAAGTCAGTTAATAACTAAATCAAATGTATTTGTCACATACACATGGTTAGCAGATGTTAATGCAAGTGTAGTGAAATGCTTGCGCTTCAGTTCTGACCATGCAGTAATATCTAACAAGTAATCTAACCTAACAATTTCACAACAACTACCTTATTATACACACAAGGGTAAAGGAATGAATAAGATAATGTACATAAAAATATATGAATGAGCGATGGCCGAACGGCATAGGCAAGATGCAGTAGATAGTATAGAGTACAGTAACAGTATATACATATGAGCTGAGTAATGTAGGGTATGTAAACATTATATAAAGTGCCATTTTTTTAAAGTGTCTAGTGATACATTTATTACATACATTTTTTCATTATTAAAGTGGCTAGAGATGAGTCAGTATGTTGGCAGCAGACACTCAATGTAAGTGATGGCTGTTTAACAGTCTGATGGCCTTGAGAAAGAAGCTGTTTTTCAGTCTCTCGGTCCCCGCTTTGATGCACCTGTACTTACCTCACCTTCTGGATGATAGCAGGGTGAACAGACAGTGGCTCGGGTGGTTGTTGTCCTTGATGATCTTTATGGCCTTCCTGTGACATCGGGTGGTGTAGGTGTCCTGGAGGGCAGGTAGTTTGCCCCTGGTGATGCGTTGTGCAGACCTCACTACCCTCTGGAGAGCCTTACGGTTGTGGGCAGAGCAGTTGCCGTACCAGGCGGTGATCTGTAAAAGTTTGTAAGTGTTTTTCGCTGCTGCGCCTTCTTCACCACGCTGTCTGTGTGGGTGGACCATTTCAGTTTGTCCGTGATGTGTATGCCGAGGAACTTAAAACTTTCCACCTACTACACTACTGTCCCGTCGATGTGTATAAGGGCGGCTCCCTCTGCTGTTTCCTGAAGTCCACGATCATCTCCTTTGTTTTGTTGACATTGATTGTGAGGTTATTTTCCTGACACCACACTCCGAGGGCCCTCACCTCCTCCCTGTAGGCCGTCTTGTCCTTCTTCGTAATCAAGCCTACCACTGTAGTGTTGTCTGCAACTTGATGATTGAGTTGGAGGCGTGCATGGTCACGCAATCATGGGTGAACAGGGAGTACAGAAGAGGGCTGAGAACGCACCCTTGTGGGGCCCCAGTGTTCAGGATCAGCGGGGTGGAGATGTTGTTACCTACCCTCACCACCTGGGGGCGGCCCGTCAGGAAGTCCAGAACCCAGTTGCACCGGGCGGGGTCGAGACCCAGGGTCTCGAGCTTAATGATGCGTTTGGAGGGTGTTAAATGCTGAGCTGTAGTCGATGAACAGCATTCTTACATAGTTATTCCTTATGTCCAGATGGGTTAGGGTAGTGTGCAGTGGGATTGTGATTGCGTCGTCTGTGGACCTATTGGGGCGGTAAGCAAATTGGATTGGGTCTAGGGTGTCAGGTAGGGTGGAGGTGATATGGTCCTTGACTAGTCTCTCAAAGCACTTCATGATGACGGAAGTGAGTGCTCCGGGGCGATAGTCATTTAGCTCGGTTACCTTAGCTTTCTTGGGAACAGGAACAATGGTGGCCCCTTGAAGCTTGTGGGAACAGCAGACTGGGTAAGGATTTATTGAATATGTCCGTAAACACACCAGCCAGTTGGTCAACGCATGCTCTGAGGATGCGGCTGGGGATGCCGTCTGGGCCGGCAGCCTTGCGAGGGTTAACACGTATAAATGTTTTACTCACCTCGGCTGCAGTGAAGGAGACCCCGCAGGTTTTGGTAGCGGACCGTGTCAGTGGCACTGTATTGACCTCAAAGCGAGCAAAGAAGTTGTTTAGTTTGTTTGGGAGCAAGACATTGTGGTCCACGACGGGGCTGGTTTTCCTTTTGTATTCTGTGATTGACTGTAGACCCTGCAACATACCTCTCGTGTTTGAGCCGTTGAATTGCGACTCTACTTTTTCTCTATACTGACACTTTGCTTGTTTGATTGCCTTGCAATAGCTACACTGTTTGTATTCGGTCATGTTTCCGGTCACCTTGCCCTGATTAAAAGCAGTGATTTGCACTTTCAGTTGGGGAATGTTTTAGTAGAAGCTGTGGGTACAACATCACCAATGCACTTGCTAATAAACTCGCTTTACGGTTAGTTTTGTTCAGTGTTCGTTCTTTCAATAAAGAATAATGTACGCTTACCACACTGCGCCTTGGTCTCTTTATGATGACAGTGACAGACATTTGAAGAAAAAAAAAGTTTACATCCCTGTTAGTGAGCATTGCTCCTTTGCCAAGATAATCCATCCACCTGACAGGTGTGGCTTATCAAGAAGTTGATTAAACAGTATGATCAGTACACAGGTTCACCTTGTGCTGGGGACAATAAAAGGCCACTCTAAAATGTGCAGTTTTGTCACAACACAATGCCATAGATGTCTCACGTTATGAGGGAGTGCGGAATTGGCATGCTTATCAAAGCACAAGGCGAGACCCAAATGCAGACACAGGAAGCAGATGGTTGGAATCTTACAATGTTTATTAATCCAAAGGTGTAGGCAAGAGAATGGTTGTGGACAGACAAAAAGGTCAAAACCAGATCAGAGTCCAGGAGGTACAGAGTGGCAGACAGGCTCGTGGTCAAGGCAGGCAGAATGGTCAGGCAGGCGGGGCAGACAGGCTTGTGGTCAAGGCAGGCAGAACGGTCAGGCAGGCGGGTAAAAAGTCCAGAAACAGGCAAGGGTCAAAACCGGGAGGACTAGAAAAAGGAGTATGCAAAAAACAGGAGAACGGGAAAACCGCTGGTTGACTTCGAAACATACAAGACAAACTGGCACAGAGAGACAGGAAACACAGGGATAAATACACTGGGGAGAACAAGCGACACCTGCAGGGAGTGGAGACAATCACAAGGACAGGTGAAACAGATCAGGGTGTGACAATGCGGACAGCAGGAATGTCCACCAGAGCTGTTGCCAGAGAATTTAATGTTTATTTCTCTACCAAAAGCTGCCTCCAACGTTGTTTTAGAAAATGTGGCAATACGTCCAACGTATTGTGAGGACACAGTACGTCCTCACAATCGCAGACCACATGTAACCACACCAGCCCAGGACCTCCACATCTGGCTTCTTCACCTGCGGGATCGTCGTAGGGTTGGGTGCTGAGGAGTATTCATGTTTGTAATCAAGCCCTTTTGTGGGGAAAAACTCATTCTGATTGTCTGGGCCTGGCTCCCCAGTGGGTGGGTCTGGCTGCCAAGTGATTGGTCCTATGCCCTCCCAGGCCCAACCACGGCTGCACCCCTGGCCAGTCATGTGATATCTATAGGTTAGGGCCTAATGAATGTATTTCAATTGACTGATTTCCTTATATGAACTGTAACTCAGTAAAATTGTTGAAATTGTTGCATGTTGCGTTTATATTTTTGTTCACTATAAATGGGAGATGTGAATTGCAGGATATTACCAAGTGCCATGTCCTCAGGTAGACGCCACATTAGTACAGCCATTAGCCCAAACTAATAAAACCATGTTTCAGAGTTGATACATGTGCATCCAGGTATAATTATGTGTGTGAGTCAACATATTTCATATGATTTAATGCATGTTATTAATGAAGTGTGCTCCATTTGAAGTAGACATTGAAAATACACTTTATTACTTTAAACAAAATGTTTAATATTTTGAGACTGCAGGAAATAGGTTGACTTCTCTGTTAAACAACTGCTGTCATGGATTGCCTTGTGGATAGTATTTTCACAGTAGAAACACAGGGATATCTAAAGTCAGAGACGGTAGAGAAAGCGAGACCCCACTCCCTAATTTATTTGGATTGGAGCGGGGCCACTCGAGTGAAATACTTATTGCCCCTCCACGCGGAAGGGGTGCCCCAGGGTGAGACTTCTCACTGGCAAATTCTTCCTGGTCGGGGCAGTGTGGGTGGGGCGAGCAGGATGTGACAATAAGTAAACTCTCTCGCGTTAGCATGCCAGATATTATGGAGGAACTGTGAGCTCACGCAGGGAAAGCGTCATCATCTTTGGTAAAGTTGTCCCATGTGATGTATAAGCAGATGCTCCTCCCCTTTCCTCCTGGCTGTCTTCCTCATCTCACCTCTGGAACAGCATCTTAGGTTTCAACCCTTTTATTATAACCGTGTCAGTACATGCTCCAGGCTACTCTGAATGCAGCAGGGAAATGGTAAGTCAACATGTTTTATAACCGTGTCAGTACATGCTCCAGGCTACTCTGAATGCAGCAGGGAAATGGTAAGTCAACATGTTTTATAAAAGTGCAGTGGTGGAATTAGTACTCAATTGTTATACTTGAGTTAAAGTAAAGATACCTTAATAGAAAATGACTCAAGTAAAAGTGAAAGTCACCCAGTAAAATACTACTTGAGTAAAAGTCAAAGTATTTGGTTTTAAATATACTTAAGTATCAAAAGTAAATGGAATTGCTGAAATGTACTTAAATATCAAAAGTAAAAGTACCATTTCAAATATTTTATATTAAGCGAACCAGACGGCACAATTTTATTTTATTTATTTATTGGAGGGATTGACATGGGCACATTGAGACATAATTTACAAACGAAGTGTTTGTGTTTAGTGAGTCCGCTAGAGGCAGTAGGGATGACCAGGGATGTTCTCTTGATAAGTGTGTGAATTGGACCATTTTCCTGTCAAAATGTAACAAGTACTTTTGGGTGTCAGGGAAAATGTATAGAGTAAAAAGTACATTGTTTTCTTTAGGAATGTAGTGAAATAAAAGTCAAAGTTGGCAAAAATATTAATGGTAAAGTACAGATACAACCAAAAAGCACTTTACACCACTGTAAAGTGTCAGGTTAAGATGTGTTTTGATGACTGGCAGGTAGGCTGGTTCTTATTCAAACTGGGAAAGACTTTAGGACTCATAATGTCGTAACAATTGCGATTCCTCTCAGGTAATTTGAACAGTTAAAAATCAAATGGCCCAGATCTCGAATGATGACAGATTTGTAAGGAAGATTACAAAAAGGGTTTTATTTGTTCTTAGCACACATGAAACAATTGTCAGATGTTAATGTTATTTTTGTTACATACTTGCAAACTGTCTGGCAGCGTTCCAGGTACTTTTTTGTTTGCAGTTGTTCTGCGAGTCTCAGGAGATTGCAACATGATATGTCACATGAATGGGTTTCCTGACATGATACATACTTCTCCAGGCATTGTGAGATGTGATACAGTTCGTAAGCAGAAAAAGACAATCTGGAACGCCATCTTTCTCTCAATATAGTTGTAAGTCTAACCCCCTCACATTCAAATCTGGACCAGACCCAGTTACACTGCTTTTTAAAAATGATTCCCTCTAATCAGGGACTGATTTAGACCTGAGACACCAGGTGGCTGCCATCAAATGTCAGGTAGAACAGAAAACCAGCAGTAGTCCAGTCCTCGTAGGGTAAACATTGAATACCCCTGGCCCCTAATCAATTGCTATAGCTACATGTGGAGTTAATAGTTGTGCACACAATCCTAATAGGCCAACCTCTTCATGGACTACATTTGAACATTTTCGTATTTTAGGGCAGGGGTATTCAAATCTTGAAATGGGCCTGTGTTCTCTTCTACCTGATGATTGATTGCACCCACCTTGTGTCCCAGGTCTAAATCAGTCCCCGATAGAGTGGAAGAATGGGACGAGAAGCAGTGGAAGAGGATTTGAGGTTCAGATTTGATTTGAGGGTTTTAGGGCATGAACTGGTATAGTCAGATTTAATTAAAACATAGTTATTTTAACAATTCTGGTTATGCATCTTGTTGACATTCATCCAACGACACCTTGACTTGCTTTCCACACCCTCACTGCAGAGACATTTTCTCATGAAATCATGTGACTTATAGTTAGAACATTCCTGTAACCGCACCCTGCTACAAGCAGGAAACAAGTGGACAAACCAAAAATATGACATATCTGTTTGATAGCAAACCTAGATGATAAGATGAGCTGTCATCTTTCTGGTTAACCACATTGGAACATTCTAATCTTTAAGGACATGAACTGGCAGAGCAGGTTTAAATAAAGTATAGTGCAATTGTTTTCAGGAAGGTGTACCCATAGTGATAGGAGGGGCAGGAGGCAGACTAAGGGCAGGGCAGCCACCCGAGGACAGTATGCACTGTTCTGTGTCAGATAAATATGGCCTACAATGGCGGAGTGGTAGACTGTCTATAAAAAAATGTGCTCTACAATTGTTAACTATAATTTCATTCAAAAATGACTGACATGAAAAGGATCAACTAAATCACATGATGATGGTGCACCTTTACAAGTAGTCCCTCTAAATCACATGATGATGGTGCACCTTTACAAGTAGTCCCTCTAAATCACATGATGGTGCACCTTTACAAGTAGTCCCTCTAAATCACGTGATGATGGTGCACCTTTACAAGTAGTCCCTCTAAATCACATGATGATGGTGCACCTTTACAAGTAGTCCCTCTAAATCACATGATGATGGTGCACCTTTACAAGTAGTCCCTCTAAATCACATGATGGTGCACCTTTACAAGTAGTCCCTCTAAATCACATGATGATGGTGCACCTTTACAAGTAGTCCCTCTAAATCACATGATGATGGTGCACCTTTACAAGTAGTCCCTCTAAATCACATGATGATGGTGCACCTTTACAAGTAGTCCATCTAAATCACATGATGATGGTGCACCTTTACAAGTAGTCCCTCTAAATCACATGATGATGGTGCACCTTTACAAGTAGTCCATCTAAATCACATGATGATGGTGCACCTTTACAAGTAGTCCCTCTAAATCACATGATGATGGTGCACCTTTACAAGTAGTCCCTCTAAATCACATGATGATGGTGCACCTTTACAAGTAGTCCCTCTAAATCAACTGATTTATCACACTAAACTAATACAGCAGCCATCAGCATTACATTATCAGAGTACTGAGGCAGTGCTGGACAGACACCTTCATTTGTTAAAAGACACTCTTATTTATGTGTGTACCGTAGTCTACAGTGATCATTACAGAGATCCAGTCCATGTTTTCATTATACTGATAACTACTGTAGTCTAGCCAACTAGTGAACATTCCTGCTAGTCCAGTCCATGTTTTCATTATACTGATAACTACTGTAGTATACAGGGATCATTACAGAGATCCAGTCAATGTTTTCATTATACTGATAACTACTGTAGTGTATGTATCCTACTAGTGAACATTACTGTGAATCCAGTCCATGTTTTCATTATACTGATAACTACTGTAGTCTACAGGGATCATTACAGAGATCCAGTCCATGGTTTCATTATACTGATAACTACTGTAGACTACAGTGATCATTACAGAGTCCAGTCCATGGTTTCATTATACTGATAACTACTGTAGACTACAGGGATCATTACAGAGTCCAGTCCATGGTTTCATTATACTGATAACTACTGTAGACTACAGGGATCATTACAGAGTCCAGTCCATGGTTTCATTATACTGATAACTACTGTAGTCTTCAGTGATCATTACAGAGTCCAGTCCATGGTTTCATTATACTGATAACTACTGTAGTGTATCCTACTAGTGAACATTACTGATAGTCCAGTCCATGGTTTCATTATACTGATAACTACTGTAGTGTAACCTACTAGTGAACATTACTGCTAGTCCAGTCCATGGTTTCATTATACTGATAACTACTGTAGTCTACAGGGATCATTACAGAGTCCAGTCCATGGTTTCATTATACTGATAACTACTGTAGACTACAGGGATCATTACAGAGTCCAGTCCATGGTTTCATTATACTGATAACTACTGTAGTCTTCAGTGATCATTACAGAGTCCAGTCCATGGTTTCATTATACTGATAACTACTGTAGTGTATCCTACTAGTGAACATTACTGATAGTCCAGTCCATGGTTTCATTATACTGATAACTACTGTAGTGTAACCTACTAGTGAACATTACTGCTAGTCCAGTCCATGTTTTCATTATACTGATAACTACTGTAGTCTACAGGGATCATTACAGAGTCCAGTCCATGGTTTCATTATACTGATAACTACTGTAGTGTATCCTACTAGTGATCATTACAGAGTCCAGTCCATGGTTTCATTATACTGATAACTACTGTAGTGTAACCTACTAGTGAACATTACTGGTAGTCCAGTCCATGTTTTCATTATACTGATAACTACTGTAGTGTATCCTACTAGTGAACATTACTGATAGTCCAGTCCATGTTTTCATTATACTGATAACTACTGTAGTGTATCCTACTAGTGAACATTACTGATAGTCCAGTCCATGTTTTCATTATACTGATAACGACTGTAGTGTATCCTACTAGTGAACATTACTGATAGTCCAGTCCATGTTTTCATTATACTGATAACTACTGTAGTGTATCCTACTAGTGAACATTACTGATAGTCCAGTCCATGTTTTCATTATACTGATAACTGATGCACTATGTTCCATTCCATGTTTTATTTATGCACTAGTTGGTCTACAGAGTTCGTGAACAACAGTGTATCTATGTATTCCCACAATGCTTAATGAGCTATATAGGCTATATAGTTGTGAATATCTACCTTTTCCCCAGTAAAAATATCAACATAAACGGTAGAAAGAAATGCAGAAAGTAAACATCTACATCAATATTTACAGAGGGATTGTTCACATCGATACACTTTGATTGAGTAAAGGATATTCAATGACACTGTACCAGAGGAGGCTGGTGGTAGGAGCTATAGGAGGATGGACTCATTGTAATGGCTGGAATGGTTTAAATGGAACGGTATGAAACACATCAAACGTATGGAAACCACATGTTTGACTCCATTCCATTTATTCCATTCCAGCAATTACAATGAGCCCATCCTCCTACAGCTCATCCCACCAGCCTCCTCTGCACTGTATGAAAATATACCATGACAATGGGAGGGCTTCAGAGGTGTAAAGCAGAGGGCTTTAAACAAGTCTATTTTGAGATCATGGGCTTGAAATGTAACTTGCCATCTCTTATTTAGCCACGTATATCACATGAATGGGGTTGCTGAAAACACTTCTCCAGGTGTTGTGACATCAGATAATGTGCTCAACAAGACTGCAAAAAACAGATGACCTGGAACGTTACCTTTCTCTCAACTGAAATGGGTCAGATGCTTAATGAATCACTAGTCTCCCATCACATGTTTCGTTATTCGATCTTATTAGGGCAGAACTAATGTGATTGGTGCGAGTTCCAAAGGCTGCCACTTGTGATTGCATCACCTGACCTATAAAACTGTGTGTAACCCTTAACCTATAACACTGTGTAACCCTAAACCTATAACACTGTGTAACCCTAAACCTACAACACTGTGTAACCCTAAACCTATAACACTGTGTAACCCTGAGCCTATAACACTGTGTAACCCTAAACCTACAACACTGTGTTACCCTGAGCCTATAACACTGTGTAAACCTAAACCTATAACACTGTGTAACCCTAATCCTATAACACTGTGTAACCCTAAACCTACAACACTATGAGTAACATTAACTCTAAGCTTAAACCTAATCTTAACCAATTGTATCCCTAATAACCCTAACCTTTGGATCTGCCAACTGAATATACACTTCCTATTGTTAAGGTTTGTACTGACAGCGGTGAAATCTGATCCTAGATCTGTGGTTGGCAACTTCTCACCATCAATGCACTCTAAAACCATCATGTCATTATCTGACCCTGAACTGATCAAGTGGTTCTGTTTTACTACCAGCGTTAAAGCATGGTCCTCATTCAACTGTCTGCACTAGTAAGAGATCTGCATCAACTTAATCAGTTCAGTAACAGACCTTGAGTCCTCACAGCTCTCATATGGTGATGTCACAATATTTATTAATCTCCCTTTATTTATTTTATGGAGGGAAAACTGTTTCACTTCAAAATGTTTTACTGAAGCTATTTAACAGAAACACATCCTCTTGTCTGGTCACACCAGGAACTGATACCATCCCTTGTTCCACTCAATTTGGAGAGAAAACTATTTAACAGAAACACATTCTCTTGTCTGGTCACACCAGGAACTGATACCATCCCTTGTTCCACTGAATTTGGAGGGAAAACTATTTAACAGAAAAATTATTTTTGTAAATGTGCTAACAGGAAGAACATTAAGGTTATACTCATGTCAAAGGCAACAACATTTTCATTGTAATCCAACAGAACATGAGGTCTGGATTGTTCTGGTGGGGAAGACTGGAGTTGGAAAGAGTGCAGCAGGAACCACCATCCTGCAAAGATTTTGAAACAAATGCATCTCGTGACTGTTATATCAGAAAGACAGAAGGAGAGGTGGTGTCACATGAGATGGCGCTGGAGAGACGAAGCAGGTACGGGGAGTAACATTTAATAAATAACGGACATATAACGAGACAGGAACAGCGTCAGCAAACAGAAAACAAAGACAAAAACAATCAATGAATCAGCAGGGAACAGAGCTGGGGAACCGACAAATATAGGGGAGGAAATCAACAGGAGATAAGTGAGTCCAGGTGAGTCCAATAACGCTGATGCGAGTGATGAGGGAAGGCAGGTGTGCATGATTGATGGCAGGAGCATGTGATGCAGGGTAATCTGGCGCCCTCAAGCGCCAGGGGAAGGGAAGAGCGGGAGCAGACGTGACAGGTGGATGGGAAAAGTTTAGATGCTATATACTGAACAAAAATATAAATTCAACATGCAACAATTTCAACAAATTTCCTGAGTTACAGTTCATATAAGGAAATCAGTCAATTGAAATAAATAAATTAGGCCCGAATCTATGGATTTCACAAGACTGGGCAGGGGCGGAGCCATGGGTGGGCCTGGGATGGCATAGCACCACCCACTTGGGATTCAGGCCCACCCACTGGAGAGCAAGGCTCAGCCAATCAGAATGAGTTTTTCCCCACAAAAGGGATTTATTACAGACATAAATACTCCAGTTTCATCAGCTGCCCGGGTGGCTGGTCTCTGATGATCCCTGTAGGTGAAGAAGCTGGATTTGGAGTTCCTGGATTGGCGTGGTTACACTTGGTCTGCGGTTGTGATGCCGGTTGGACGTACTGCCAAATTCTCTAAAACAACGTTAGAGAAGGGTTATGTTAGAGAAATTAACATTCGATTCTGTGGCAACAGCTATGCTGGACATTATTGCAGTCAGCATGCCAATTGCACACTCCCTCAACTTGAGACATCAGTGGCATTGTGTTGTGTGACAAAACTGCACATTTTAGATTGGCCTTTTATTGTCCCCAGCGCAAGGTGCACCTGTGTAATGATCATGCTGTTTAATCAGCTTCTTGATATGCCACACCTGTCAGGTGGATGGACACAGAGAAATGTTCACTAACAGGGATGATTTACATTTTAACATTTAAGAGAAATAAGCTTTTTGTGCATTTGGAACATATCTGGGATCTTTTATTTCAGCTCGTGAAACATAGTACCAACACTTTACATGTTGCGTTTATATTTCTGTTCAGTATATATACATTGTGGATAATTGTAATCCAGCTCTTCAGGATTTTACTCATGTAAAGGGAGATATCATGTCCTCAACAATGAAGATCAGAATCCCTCTCAGGTCACTGAGCTGCTTTAGAAGATAAACAAGATGGTCATGATGAATGGAGGAAGATACTACAGCAATGAGATGTTCCAAGAGGCTGAGAGAGAGAATGAAGAAGACGAAGAGAGGAGAGAGGATACTGAGAGAGAGATGGAAGAGAGGATCCTGAGAGAGAGATTGAAGAGAGGAAGAGAGGATCCTGAGAGAGGGGGATGGAAACATTTGAAAGAGAGCGTCAAAGGGATAGATTTGGTGTTGAAAGTTGTGACGGCAGTGGGGCAGTAGAGTGAACTACAGTGAAAGCTGTAGTAAATAGATTCAGTATACAATGAGAATCCTTAGTTAAAACCTCTGCAGGATCGGTGTCCCGCCCTCGGGACGCTTGAGCTAACGTGCGCTAATGTGATTAGCATGAGGTTGTAAGTAACAAGAACATTTCCCAGGACATAGACTTATCTTAGATGGGCAGAAAGCTTAAATTATTGTTAATCTAAGCCTTGAAACAATTGAGACATGGATTGTGTATGTGTTTCCTTCTGTCGATCTGCCCCTGAACAAGGCAGTTAACCCACAGTTCCAAGGCCGTCATTGAAAATAAGAATTTGTTCTTAACTGACTTGGCTAAAGGTAAAAAAAAAGAAAGGTGCGTCTACTATGTTGATATTTGTTGCTTACTGCAGACATTTGTTGTAAACAGTACGTTTCTAAATAGTATATAGTAAACATTATGTAGTTTTAGTAAGTAGTAGGCAATACAGATTTCGGATACGGCCTATGACACCCATCCAACCCGGACAAAATGGATTCATAGAAACGCAATCACTTTGGTTTTGCGTTGGCCCATAGAGATAGCATCAATGGTGCAGCCCCTGCTCTCTATCTCCTTTTTAAAGTAGTACATGTTCTTCTTCAGGACTGCCTGATCCCTCCTGATGACCCGGCTGGACATGACTCCAACAGGGTCACCAGGAAGGTGGTGAATCTTCAATGTCGCTGCCCATGCTAACGCAGCCTTTTGGCCACTAGAGGCCTCTATCATTTTCAATGGTTAGGGCGTGGTGTCTAGAAGGGATACAGTTTATGTCAGAATTGACCAGGAGTGACTCTTTGTAGAAGGTTATGAGAAATTACAAAACAGGTTAGGATAATTAACGTAGTATGTTATGATAATTAGGTTACGGTTAGGAAAAGGCTCAGGGTTAACTAAGATTCTAAAAGACAATTTGACATAAGATGTAATCCATCTAGCCATTTCCAGGATGGGCTAGATCGTGTCCAGCCAAGGCCAATACAATTTCCTAAAAGATGATGACAGAAAAAGACAGCGAAATAACCTAATTATATAATGACTACAATTAAGAGGGCTAAACCTTTACTGGGTAACCTTGGCTATATTGCTGGGTTAAATATTTTATTTATAAATAATTAAAAAAAATAAGCAATGCTATTGTTCATAAACACTTTTTCTGCCTATAGTGCTTTTCACAATTGCATTCAGTGCAAACTGCTTTACAGAATATCATTATAATGTCTTACATCCCCAGCACAGCAGGCCAACAGTAGTTCTACTCGGCTTTTGTGTTTAAACGTGTTAATATAATGCTGTTTACTCTTCTTATTTACAGATTGATACAGGACTAGACCAGTCCTCTTCAGCATTGTGAGGTCTCCTCTCTGAGAGTTATAATGAGTTATCATCAGGGGGCTGAGGGTGGAGCCATCCCTAAAGAAAGATGTAAGGATGGGTCACCATACAAGGATCTTGATGAGACCATGGACCCTGATATGAGGTGTGTGCTTGTTTAATATTATAATTTTGTAATAGATTAACATGAGGATTTTGACCAATAATTCCTGTCAAATATAATATATCCATCTGATTTCTATGAAAGATACCGAGTTACTGCATAGTAAGTTACATAGTAAACAGAACACTTTATTCCAGGGGAAACCTAGATCAGTTGCATAATTGAATACGTTCAACTGAAATGTGTCTTTCACATTTAATCCAACCTCTCTGAATCAGAGAGGTGTGGGGGGTTACCTTAATCAACATCACGTCATTGGCGCCCGGGGAGCAGTTGTTGTTCGGGGTTAACTGCCTTGCTCTCTGCCTTGCTCTAGGGCAGAATGGCACCTTGCTGGCTCGGGATTCAAACCAACGCTCTTAACCGCTAGGCTACCTGCCGCCCCTATAATGACCCTAAGCATGATGAGATGTTTTAATTGCTTTAATTCTAATCATAAATGACTGTGGACAAATCAAGGGCCAGTGGTAGATCAAATAGAATTGTATTTGTTACATGCGCCGAATACAACTGGTATTTCCAAGAAATGCTTGCTTACGAGCCCTTCCCAAGGATACAGAGCTTTACAATTAACAATACAAATAATGAAATGCTTTTATTAAAAATTATAATAAAATAAAACATTTAATAAAATAGTAACAATAGGAATCAAATAAAATACACAAGAATGGAGCTATATACAGGAAGTACCAGATAAATGTGGAGCTATATGTAGGAAAAGCCAGATAAATGTGGAGCTATATACAGGAAGTACCAGATAAATGTGGAGCTATATATAGGAAGTGCCAGATACATGTGGAGCTATATACAGGAAGTGCCAGATAAATGTGGAGCTATATACAGGAAGTACCAGATAAATGTGGAGCTATATATAGGAAGTGCCAGATAAATGTGGAGCTATATACAGGAAGTACCAGATGAATGTGGAGCTATATACAGGAAGTACCAGATAAATGTGGAGCTATATACAGGAAGTACCAGATGAATGTGGAGCTATATACAGGACGTACCAGATAAATGTGGAGCTATATACAGGAAGTACCAGATACATGTGGAGCTATATACAGGAAGTACCAATACCACCAGATCAATGTGCAGAGATAAGAGGTATTTGAGGTAGATACACTACATGAGTAAAAGTATGTGGACACCTGCTCATCAAACATCTCATTCCAAAATGATGGACATTAATATGGAGTTGGTCCACCCTTTGCTGCTATAACATCCTCTTCTGGGAAGGCTTTCCACAAGATGTTGGAACATTGCTGCGGGGACTTGCTTCCATTCAGCCACGAGCATTAGTGAGGTCAGGAACTGAGGTTGGTGATTAGGCCTGGCTTGTAGTCAGCGTTCCAATTCATCCCAAAGGTGTCCAATGGGGTTGAGGTCAGGGCTTTGTGTAGGCCAGTCAAGTTCTTCCACACCAATCTTGACAAACCATTTCTGTATGGACCTCGTTTTGTGCACAGGGGGCGTTGTCATGCTGAAACAGGAAAGGGCCTTCCCCAAATTGTTGCCACAAAGTTGGAAGCACAGAATCATCTAGAATGTCATTGTATACTCTAGGGTTAAGATTTCCCTTCACTGGAACTTAGGGGCCTAGCTCGAACCATGAAAAACAGCCCCAGACCATTTTTCCTCCTCCACCAAACTTTACAGTTGGCATTAGGCATTAGGACAGCTAGTGTTCTCCTGGCATCCACCAAACCCAGATATGTCTGTCAGACTGCCAGATGGTGGAGCGTGATTCTTCACTCCAGAGAACGCGTTTCCACTGCTACAGAGTCCAACGGCGGCGAGCTTTACACCACTCCAGCCGACGCTTGGCATTGCGCATGGTGATTTTAGGCTTGTTTGCGGCTGCTCGGCCATGGAAATCCATTTCATGAAGCTCCGGAAGAAGAGTTGTTGTGCTGACATTTCTTCCAGGTGTAATTTATAACTCAGTAGTGAGCGTTGCAAGCGAGGACCAACGATTTTTACATGCTACCCGCTTCAGCACTCGGCGGTCCCGTTCTGTGAGCTTGTTTGGCCTACCACTTTGCGGCTGAGCCGTTGTTGCTCTAGACGTTTCCACTTCAAAATAACAGCACTTACAGTTGACCGGGGAAGCTCTAGCAGGGCAGAAATTTGACAAACTGACTTGTTGGTTTGTCCTATGACGGTGCCACGTTGAAAGAGCAGTCTCTTTCTTCTGGTTGTATATTTTAATGAAGAGTAACAAGTCAATGGATATCCCTATTAGTTTCAAAGAGGGGACCTTATAGCAAAATGAAGGGTGAGATTCTATGTTCTACCTGGAAAAGTCAATAAGTTCCTATAATGATTGTTAATTAATGTAGTTGGCTAGAAGAAGAGAAGCTAAAATTCACATTATGGTGATTCAGATCATTATTATGTTGAAGAGGGGAATATAATACATTATTGGATTATTGGAGATTTCGGTTGGTTTTAGTATTTACTGTTTTATTCTTTTTGTGTGTGTTTTGTGTGAAGGCCTTGTACTACTAGGGACCCTCCAGAGAGAGCAGAGTCTATTTCCTCTGGTTTTCTATCTATGAAGAGTGAGCAATCCATGGATTTCCCTCTTAATTTCAAAGGAGCAGACTCTCTACGAAACAAATGGTGAGATTCTGATGTGCACCTAGTTGTAAATACAGGCCTATGTTGTAATAATGCTGACCTCGTAAAATAAAATATGTGACTTAATGTAAAGCAAAAATACACATCATGATAATGGAAAGTTATCAGATAGTTTTGGGCTTCGGGGGGATCTAGGACACTGCATCTCAGTGCTAGAGCCGTCACTACAGACACCCTGGTTCGATTCCAGACTGTATCAAAACCGGCCGTGATTGGATGTCCCATATGGCGGCGCACAATTGGCATCGTCCGGCTTTGGCCGGTGTAAAAATAAGAATTTGTTCTTAACTGACTTGTTATGATCAGGTGTGTTATATATATGTGTTATATTATCAGGCCATTATGTGTTAAACTGAATGGGTCAGGTTCTTGTGATCAATGATAACTGTTATTTTCCAATTCCCAATCAGGCCAGGAGTGATGGTCTGTGATATCTGCTCTGAGGTCCAAGCTGTGAAGTTCTGTCAGACCTGCAGTGTGTCCTACTGTGAGACCCACATCAGACAACACTATACAATAGCAACACTGCAGAGACACACACTGGTGGATGTGACTGGAGACCTGGGGCTGAAACTCTGTCAACATGTCTACAGTCCTCTGGAGGTGTTCTGTAGGACAGACCAGATGATGATCTGTAGTCAGTGTGCAGAGACAAACCACAAAGGACATGATACCATCCTCCTTGAGAAAAAGAAAGCAGGAAGACAGGTAGATCCTGGTTTGTTGTCATTCTCTTCATTGCCTGATGTACAGTGGATGGATAAATAATTGTTTATGTGTCAAGAGAAAAATAACATGTTTCAGAAAAAGGATTGACTTTTTCTTTGGTTTTCACAGCGTAAGAGTTTTGATGGCGACAAACAGAAAATGCTGGCCTCAGATGATGGTAGGTATGGACACAGAATAAACTGACTCAAACAATATTATTTAATTTAAATCTACATTTAAGAGGATACATTTACTAAGATATCAATTGTTGTCCCTTTACTGCTGGGATGAATAATACACCTGTTTATGTAATTTTATTGTCAATTAAGTCTGTTTTTCTCTCTCATTATTCCTTTACCAGTGCTGCCCCCTCCTGGTGACTTCCAGGTCCTGTTGCTGACGTCAGACTCAGTGTCTCTGAGCTGGAGTTCTCCTCAGGGGGTTAAAGGACCCCACAAGTTCAGGGTCATCTGGGATTGTGATGGGGAAACAAGCTCAACAAGAGTGAAAGGCGGGTATCATCTTAAAATAAGCAGTCTCCAACCTGGTGAAAAGTACCAGTTCAGTGTGTCCACAGAGGGAGAAGATGGAAGACAAAGCAGATGGATCTCAGCATCTGTATTCACAGGTAAAGAGTTTGGTTTTAGTCATGTTTTACTGGCATACTTTGTTGTTTTTTATGGATCTTGTTAAAACATGATTTTTGTTCCAGTGGTTCCACCCAGAGACTTAAAGGTAGACAATTTGAAATATACCTCCTTCACTCTCCACTGGACTAAGGCTGAAGGAATGGAGAAAGTTCCACAACGCTTCCTCATATCCTACTGCAGCTCAGCAACAGACCTCCATGCAGAGAATACTGAAGACTGTCACACAACATTCTCAAACCTGCAACCTGGTACTGAGTACACTGTCAGCATCTCAACTGTGCTGAACAATGGGGAAGAGAGTGAACCTGTCTCTACAACCATCTGCACTAGTAAGAGATCTACCTCACCTTGTTACAGCCCATCATCTCTTTACCAGTAACTAGAGAGATATATCTTTACCAGTAACTAGAGAGATATCTCTTTACCAGTAACTAGAGAGGTATCTCTTTACCAGTAACTAGAGAGATATCTCTTTACCAGTAACTAGAGAGGTATCTCTTTACCAGTAACTAGAGAGATATCTCTTTACCAGTAACTAGAGAGATATCTCTTTACCAGTAACTAGAGAGATATCTCTTTACCAGTAACTAGAGAGATATCTCTTTACCAGTAACTAGAGAGATATCTCTTTACCAGTAACTAGAGAGATATCTCTTTACCAGTAACTAGAGAGATATCTCTTTACCAGTAACTAGAGAGGTATCTCTTTACCAGTAACTAGAGAGATATCTCTTTATCTGTAACTAGAGAGATATCTCTTTACCAGTAACTAGAGAGATATCTCTTTACCAGTAACTAGAGAGGTATCTCTTTACCAGTAACTAGAGAGATATCTCCTTACCAGTAACTAGAGAGATATCTCTTTACCAGTAACTAGAGAGATATCTCTTTACCAGTAACTAGAGAGATATCTCTTTACCAGTAACTAGAGAGGTATCTCTTTACCAGTAACTAGAGAGGTATCTCTTTACCAGTAACTAGAGAGATATCTCTTTACCAGTAACTAGAGAGATATCTCTTTACCAGTAACTAGAGAGATATCTCTTTACCAGTAACTAGAGAGATATCTCTTTACCAGTAACTAGAGAGGTATCTCTTTACCAGTAACTAGAGAGATATCTCTTTACCAGTAACTAGAGAGGTATGTCTTTACCAGTAACTAGAGAGGTATCTCTTTACCAGTAACTAGAGAGATATCTCTTTACCAGTAACTAGAGAGATATCTCTTTACCAGTAACTAGAGAGATATCTCTTTACCAGTAACTAGAGAGGTATATCTTTACCAGTAACTACAGAGATATCTCTTTACCAGTAACTAGAGAGATATCTCTTTACCAGTAACTAGAGAGGTATCTCTTTACCAGTAACTAGAGAGATATCTCTTTACCAGTAACTAGGGAGGTATCTCTTTACCAGTAACTAGAGAGGTATCTCTTTACCAGTAACTAGAGAGGTATCTCTTTACCAGTAACTAGAGAGGTATCTCTTTACCAGTAACTAGAGAGATATCTCCTTACCAGTAACTAGAGAGATATCTCTTTACCAGTAACTAGAGAGGTATCTCTTTACCAGTAACTAGAGAGATATCTCTTTACCAGTAGCTAGAGAGATATCTCTTTACCAGTAACTAGAGAGGTATCTCTTTACCAGTAACTAGAGAGGTATCTCTTTACCAGTAACTAGAGAGATATCTCTTTACCAGTAACTAGAGAGATATCTCTTTACCAGTAGCTAGAGAGATATCTCTTTACCAGTAGCTAGAGAGGTATCTCTTTACCAGTAACTAGAGAGATATCTCTTTACCAGTAACTAGAGAGATATCTCTTTACCAGTAACTAGAGAGATATCTCTTTACCAGTAGCTAGAGAGATATCTCTTTACCAGTAACTAGAGAGGTATCTCTTTACCAGTAACTAGAGAGATATCTCCTTACCAGTAACTAGAGAGGTATCTCTTTACCAGTAACTAGAGAGGTATCTCTTTACCAGTAACTAGAGAGATATCTATTTACCAGTAACTAGAGAGATATCTCTTTACCAGTAACTAGAGAGATATCTCTTTACCAGTAACTAGAGAGATATCTCTTTACCAGTAACTAGAGAGGTATCTCTTTACCAGTAACTAGAGAGGTATCTCTTTACCAGTAGCTAGAGAGATATCTCTTTACCAGTAACTAGAGAGATATCTCTTTACCAGTAACTAGAGAGATATCTCTTTACCAGTAACTAGAGAGATATCTCTTTACCAGTAACTAGAGAGGTATCTCTTTACCAGTAACTAGAGAGATATCTCTTTACCAGTAACTAGAGAGATATCTCTTTACCAGTAACTAGAGAGGTATCTCTTTACCAGTAACTAGAGAGGTATCTCTTTACCAGTAACTAGAGAGATATCTCTTTACCAGTAACTAGAGAGGTATCTCTTTACCAGTAACTAGAGAGGTATCTCTTTACCAGTAACTAGAGAGATATCTCTTTACCAGTAACTAGAGAGATATCTCTTTACCAGTAACTAGAGAGGTATCTCTTTACCAGTAACTAGAGAGGTATCTCTTTACCAGTAACTAGAGAGGTATCTCTTTACCAGTAACTAGAGAGATATCTCTTTACCAGTAACTAGAGAGATATCTCTTTACCAGTAACTAGAGAGATATCTCTTTACCAGTAACTAGAGAGATATCTCTTTACCAGTAACTAGAGAGATATCTCTTTACCAGTAACTAGAGAGATATCTCTTTACCAGTAACTAGAGAGGTATCTCTTTACCAGTAACTAGAGAGGTATCTCTTTACCAGTAACTAGAGAGATATCTCTTTACCAGTAACTAGAGAGATATCTCTTTACCAGTAACTAGAGAGATATCTCTTTACCAGTAACTAGAGAGGTATCTCTTTACCAGTAACTAGAGAGATATCTCTTTACCAGTAACTAGAGAGATATCTCTTTACCAGTAACTAGAGAGATATCTCTTTACCAGTAACTAGAGAGGTATCTCTTTACCAGTAACTAGAGAGATATCACTTTACCAGTAACTAGAGAGATATCTCTTTACCAGTAACTAGAGAGATATCTCTTTACCAGTAACTAGAGAGGTATCTCTTTACCAGTAACTAGAGAGATATCTCTTTACCAGTAACTAGAGAGATATCTCTTTACCAGTAACTAGAGAGATATCTCTTTACCAGTAACTAGAGAGATATCTCTTTACCAGTAACTAGAGAGGTATCTCTTTACCAGTAACTAGAACAGACATTTTGTTACATTACAAATCAACTTCTGTTGTGACTTCTATTTTTAATGTATTTCTTCCCAAATCAAAAGAAGTTACAGACATGTTTATCCCTGGACTTATTCTACTTTCTGTACTGTAGTTTATTTCTGGAGTAAAACTGTAACATTAACAATAATGTATTTTCTCTTAGTACTTCCTGCTCCAGACCAGCTGACTGTTGACTCAGTGGACACCACATCAGCTGCTGTTAGCTGGAACCAGCCACCAGGATTAGACCAAACCCAACATCATTACCAGATCTCCTACCACTGTCCAGGGACAGAACCACACATCACTACCACATCTTCACACAGCATCACTCTCTCTGACCTGCAACGTGGTACTCAGTACTCTGTCACTGTCTGCACTGTGCTGGAAAATGGAAAGAAAAGTCAACTGGTGTCAACAACCCTCACCACAGGTAAGGAAGTACCCAACTTAATTTTATCAGCACTACAGTATAAAACACTTGTTATTGTGGACAGGATTTATATTCACAGCATTCTTTTCATTTATATTTAAGTAATAAGGCATGAGAACCTGTGGATTATCATGTGAATAACTCCTGACTAAGGGCTGTTCTTAGGAGGGTATTCATGATCATTCCCAGTTTCGAGAGCCTTATTGCTTTTATAAAACGGCTACCAACATATAAAAATAATATAATAATAATAATAATAACATAAAATATTAACAACATGTTTTCATTAAAAATGTAGTTTTAATGAGTAACTTAGTTTTATTTCATCCTTTCACCAGATAATATAGTCCAGGTAAAAGACAGTTGTTAGTTTCCCTCGGTGCCTCTTCTTGTAAAGTTTTCATTACGAGCCCCTTAGGTGTGTCTGGTTCTACTGCTGTTGACTTCTTTATCTTCCTGTGGTCCTGCTCACTGATGGCTGCATGGTGCGTTGCCTTGTCCTTCCCCTGTCGCTGCAGTTGCTTAACGATGTCCACGAAGATGTTGTTGGATGTTGAGTCTTTCATTAGACACCTGGAAAGGCTCAGAGGGGAGTTGTTATGTATCAGTTTAACTGGGTACAGAGACCCGTGTAGCTGCTCAGCCTGTACATTCCACCCTTAATATTCCTCACACTGCCATAAAACTCCCCTGAATAGTATTCAACCCTTCGTTTGTAGTTGTCTCTAAAGAGAAAGTTGTTTCACTTAGCCAGGCCATGAAACATCTCAGCCCAGTTTGTCTGCTTGACTGTGTTGGTTCATTACGACTCTTTTCCAGGGAGTTCAGGGGGTTATGTATCACTATATAGGATCACTCCAACAGGTTATCCTTCTGTGCTGCAGAATACATTCAGAGTAAGGATCTCAGATGAATCCCGTGTACCGGGTGGTGATAAGGCTGACCCCCTTACATTACTGCCTGTGAATCAGCGCAGAAGCATAGCCTGTCACTCACTGACTGTAGAGAGCGTTTTATGTCTCTATTTTGGTTTGGTCAGGGTGTGATTTGGGTGGGCAGTCTATGTTCTATGATTTTCTATTTCTATGTGTTTGGCCGGGTGTGGTTCTCAATCAGAGGCAGCTGTCTCTCGTCGTCTCTGATTGAGAACCATACTTAGGTACCCTTTTCCCCCACCTGTTTTGTGGGAAGTTAACTTTGTCTTTGTTCAGGGCACATAGCCCAAAGCTTCACGGTTTGGTTTTGTTCTTTGTTTTGACGGCGTCATTTTTAATTAATAAAGAGAAAATGTAAGCTTACCATGCTGCACCTTGGTCCAGTCCTTCAGCCAGCCGTGACATAGCCGCAGCTAGCTAGCCTTACCATCTGAGTGCTCTGCTGTCCCCCCACGTGGTTTGGCTTGTGCCATCTGGTTTGGGTTTTGTCCCTGTTTTAATGACTTTTAGTGACAGTGTACCAACCTGGGTAATACACAGTTTGGTCTACCAGCATTGCAGCGTTGAGGTTTTGTCTTACATGTCTGTGAGACTTGTCTGTCCAACGGTACCCTCCCAGGTATAGCATTCGGGTTCGGGGACAGCGCCTACCCCGCCAGATCGGGAGACTGTGTATGTTTCTCTCTGCCGGATTTGCAGCTCTCCCCTGAGAATGAGCTAGGTGAGCGAGGCGCACCACGTTTCATCTCTCACAGGGAGCAGCAATCTTGCCTAGACTCTTGTGTGTTCCATGGTGAACGAGCTATTCAATGTAGCTAGTTTAATGAGAGGTGAAGATAACAGGACTATGCACAGGTATAAACTAGAGGTCGACCGATTATGATGTTTTTAACACCGATACCGATTATTGGAGGACCGATTTCTTTATTATTATTTTTATATTTTTTAGAATGTATTTCTAATAATGACAATTACAATACTGAATGAACACTTATTTTAACTTAGTATAATACATCAATAAAATCAATTTAGCCTCAAATAAGTAATGAAACATGTTCAATTTGGTTTAAATAATGCAAAAACAAAGTGTTGGAGAAGAAAGTCAAAGTGCAATATGTGCTATGTAAGAAAGATAACGTTTCAGTTCCTTGCTCAGAACATGAGAACATATGAAAGCTGGTGGTTCCTTTTAACATGAGTCTTCAATATTCCAGGGTAAGAAGTTTTAGGTTGTAGTTATTATAGGACTATTTCTCTCTATATGATTAGTATTTCCTTAACCTTTGACTATTGGATGTTCTTATAGGCACTTTAGTATTGCCAGTGTAACAGTATAGCTTCCATCCATCTCCTCACCACTACCTGGGCTCGAACCAGGAACACATCGACAACAGCCACCCTCGAAGCAGCGTTACCCATGCAGAGCAAGGGGAACAACTACTCCAAGACTCAGAGCGAGTGACTTTGGAAACGCTATTAGCGCGCACCCTGATAACTAGCTAGCCATTTCACATCGGTTACACCAGCCTAATCTCGGGAGTTGATAGGCTTGAATTCATAAACAGCAGAGCTGCAAAACGCACGAAAGTGCTGTTTAAATGAATGCTTACGAGCCTGCTGGTGCCTACCATCGCTCAGTCAGACTGCTCTATCAAATCATAGACTTAATTATAACATAATAACACACAGAAATACGAGCCTTAGGTCATTAATATGGTTGAATCTGGAAACTATCATCTCCAAAACAAAACATTTATTCTTTCAGTGAAATACGGAACGGTTCAGTATTTTATCTAATGTGTGGCATCCATCAGTCTAAATATTCCTATTACATTGCACAACCTTCAATATTATGTCATAATTACATACAATTCTGGCAAATTAGTTCGCAATGAGCCAGGCTGCCCAAACTGTTGCATATACCCTGACTCTGTGTGCAATGAACGCAAGAGAAGTGACATAATTTCACCTGGTTAATATTGCCTGCTAGAAGAAAAAGAAACACACACCTATTAAGACGAGGTGCTGGCTAGCGGAATAGAAACTTGAAATTAAAAGAGCCGCACACTCTAGGAGCTCGGATGCAAAAATGTAATACCAACGTTTCGACAGCTTAGAGTGTGCGGCTCTCTTTTATTTTCAAGTTAATATTGCCTGCTAACCTGGATTTCTTTTAGCAAAATATGCAGGTTTAAAAATATATACTTCTGTGTATTGATTTTAAGAAAGGCATTGATGTTTATGGTTAGGTACACGTTGGAGCAACGACAGATTTTTTTCGCGAATGCGCACTGCAACGCAGGACACGATAGATAAA
The DNA here is from genome assembly GCF_013265735.2 of Oncorhynchus mykiss. NCBI lineage: Eukaryota > Metazoa > Chordata > Actinopteri > Salmoniformes > Salmonidae > Oncorhynchus > Oncorhynchus mykiss. The sequence goes on from NC_048574.1 coordinate 78,226,511, forward strand.
CTAGTAATATCATCAACCCTGTGTAGTTATAACTAGTGATTATGATTGATTGTTTTCTATAAGATAAGTTTAATGCTAGCTAGCAACTTACCTTGGCTTCTTACTGCATTCGCGTAACAGGTGGGCTCCTCGCGAGGCAGGTGGTTAGAGCGTTGGACTAGTTAACCGTTAGGTTGGTAGAATGAATCCCCAAGCTGACAAGGTAAAAATCTGTCGTTCTGCCCCTGAACAAGGCAGTTAACCCACTGTTCCTAGGCCGTCATTGAAAATGAGAAAGTGTTCTTAACTGACTTGCCTGGTTAAATAAATGTGTAAAAAAAGAAACTAAGAAAAAAATTTGGCGTCCAAAATTACCATTTTGATTAATCGGTCGACCTCACACACTTTCCCTTAAGTCCTGCCAACCTGAACCCCCACGTATATAGCAAGAAATAAGCACTAAACGTGTGTGAGGTAGAACGTCCCTTCACGGATAGTGTACGTGACTAAGGCTGATACTGTAGGTCTTATTATATACTATCATACAGTATTGCGCAGTGTTTACTATAGACAGTAATATTACACTGTCGGCTTCATTTTCCACTACATCCAATGGAATCTCACATCTCAGCTCTATTACAGTCCTTGTGCCCAAGAACACCAAGGTAACCTGCCTGAATAACTACCGACCCGCAGCGTTCACGTCTGTAGCCATGAAGTGCTTTGAAAGGCTGGTCATGGCTCACATTAACACCATCATCCCAGAAACCCTAGACCCACTCCAATTTGCATACCGCCCCAACAGATCCACAGATGACAAAATGAACACGTATGTGAGAATGCTGTTCATTGACTACAGCTCAGCATTCAACACCATAGCGCCCTGAAAGCTTATCACTAAGCTAAGGATCCTGGGACTAAACACCAACCTCTGCAACTGGATCCTGGACCTCCTGAAGGGCCTTCCCCAGGTGGTAAGGGTAGGCAACAACACATCTGCTACGCTGATCCTCAAGACGGGGGCCCCTCAGGGGTGCATGCTCAGTCCCATCCTTTGCTCCCTGTTCACACAAGAATGCGTGGCCAAGAACCACTCCAACACCATCATTAAGTTTGCCGACGACACAACGGTGGTCGGCCTGATCCCCGACAATGACGAGACAGCCTATAGGGAGGAGGTAAGAGACCCGGCAGTGTGGTGCCAGGACAACAACCTGTCCTTCAAGACAAAGGTGCTGATCATGGATTACAGGAAAGGAGTGTTGAGCACACCCTCATTCACATCAAGTGGGCTGTAGTGGAGCCGGTCGAGAGCTTCAAGTTACTTGGTGTCCACATCGTTAACACACTATTGTTGTCCAAACACATCAAGACAGTCATGAACAGGGAACGACAATGCCTATTCCCCCTCAGGATACTGAAAAGATTTGACATGGTTCCTCAGATCCTCAAATGTCTACAGCTGCACCATCGAGAGCATCCTGACTGGTTGCATCACCGCCTGGTATGAAAACTGCTCGGCATCTGACCGCAAGGCACTACAAAGGGTAGTGCTTTTAGCCCAGTACATCACTGGGGCCAAGCTTCTTGCCATCCATGACCTCTATACCTGGGAATGCCCTAAAAATGGTCAAAGAATCCGGTACCGGAGTGCCAAGTCTAGGTCCAAACAGCCTTACCAACAAGCCATAAGACTGCTAAACAGTTAATCAAATGGCTACCTGGACTATTTACATTGACCCCCCACACACACACACTATTTACATTAACCACCCACACACACACTATTTACATTGACCACCCCCCCTTTTTTTACCCCCTGTATTTAGCCTCATTATTGTTATTTTATTGTGTTACTTTTTTATAATTAATTTTATTTTGTAAATCTTTTCGTAACTCTTCTCTTTCTTAACTGCATTGTTGGTTAAGGAATTGTAACTTAATAAATCTACCCCCACCTTTTTTGAAAATTCTGTTAAAAATCGCGCAACTTTTCAGCGTCCTGCTACTCATGCCAGGAATATAGTATATGCATATGATTAGTATGTGTGGATAGAAAACACTCTGAAGTTTATAAAACTGGTTAAATCACGGCTGTGACTATAACAGAGCGTGTGTTTCATTGAAAAACGCAAGAAAAACTGCTCTCTGAAAGCAAAAAATAATTTCCATAAGTCACTTCCACCAGTTGTTAAAGGAGAACAGAATTTAATGGAAATTTGCCTGCACTTCATACAAATTCCGCACGATGGCGCCATTGTACTAATTTTCAATCGAATTAATTGTTGGAAAATCCATCTGTCTGACCCCAAGTTTTCCAGTCTTCACCCGGATGCAGTTCAAGGAGAGATCAGATTGCATTGTTTTTGAAGTGAGGACCTATTGAAGAGACATCGCCCTGTAATCGTTTTGATAGATTATAAACGTTTACTAATACCTAAAGTTGGATTACAAAAGGATTTCGAAGTGTTTTGTGAAAGTTTATCGTCGACTTTTTTAATTTTAAAAAATTACGCAGCGTTTAAAAACGATGAATTTTTCTGAATGACACTACTTCAATACAAAGCTATTTTGGGTATATATGGACCGATTTAAACGAAAAAAAGACCCAATAGTGATGTTTATGGGGCATATAGGAGTGCCAAGAAAGAAGCTCGTCTAAGGTAATGAATGTTTTATATTTTATTTCTGCGTTTTGGGTAGCGCCGTCTATCGCAAAATCTGTTGTTTACGTGTCGAGCTGGCATTTTGGGGGGTGCATGCTATCAGATAATAGCTTCTGATGCTTTCGCCGAAAAGCATTTTAAAAATCTGACTTGCTGGCTAGGTTCACAACGAGTGTAGCTTTAATTTAATACCCTGCTTGTGAATTTTGATCAAGGTTTGAGTTTTAACGAGTACATTTAGCATTTAGCGTAGCGCATTTGCATTTCCAGGTGCCTACTTGGGACATGTGCGTCTCAAGTAGATTCAAGAAGTTAATTATTTCATGGTAAGGTCTACCGACGACACTGTTGTATTCAGAGCATGTGACAAATAACATTTGATTTGATTGTACCTGTGTTTACTATAGTTGTTACACTTTACAGTACAGACAGTAACTATCCTTTAAATAGAAACTGACAGATCTAATTACAGTAATGTTTATCCTCACAGTGTATAGCTGGGTTTACCATAGTTTTTGTGTTGTGCTACTTACAGTAGGCTACATACAGTAACTATGCTAGTTCCCTTTGGAAAGTCTCTTTTCAGCTATTACAGTCTTGCACAGTGTAGCTGAGGTTACTTGTTTTCTGTTTTACTTACAGTTAAGAACAAGTTTGAACACTGTTAAAGCTCCCAATTCTCCGCTTTATTGACAATGTTTCCATCCAAAACTGAGCTTTGTCATTTCAAACTGAGTGCTCAGTTCCCAAAATATACACATTAAATCATGACCATGACACACATGACGCATGGTGGGTGTGGAAGCAATTCAATTCACTTCAGTGCACAATCAATCATAATTAATCACAGAGGTACATATGGTCATAAAGGATTATGTACATACTAATGGGTTGAAGTTAAAACCGAGGCAACAGTAAAAAGATTATGCAGGAAACCCCTGCACTTTACAGCCTTATTCTAAAATGGATTAAATAGTTTGTTTCCCTCATCAATCTACAGGAAATTCCCTATAATGACAAGGCAGAAACACATTTTTAGAAATGTTTGCAACTTTATAAAAATGTTAACCTTAAATATTACATTTACATAAGTATTCGGATCCTTTACTCAGTACTTTGTTGAAGCACCTTTGGCAGCGATTACAGCCTCGAGTCTTCTTGCTTATGACGCTACAAGCTTGGCACACCTGTATTTGGGGAGTTTCTCCAATTCTTCTCTGCAGATCCTCTCAAGCTCTGTCAGGTTGGATGGGGAGCATCGCTGCACAGCTGTTTTCAGGTCTCTCCAGGGATGTTTTGATCAGGTTCAAGTCTGGACTCTGGCTGGGCCACTCAAGGACATTCCGAGACTTGTCCCGAATACTTTCTTGCATTGTTTTGGGTTTATCAAAATGTGGAAAAAGTCAAGGGGTCTGAATACTTTCCGAAGGCACTTTACACTGAGTTTATAGCCATTAGGAACACCTGCTGTTTGACAAGGTGAATCTTGTTAAATCACTTCAATCAGTGTAGATGAAGGGGAGACCGGTTAAAGAAGGATTTTTAAGCCTTGAAACGACTGAGACATGGATTGTGTATGTGTGCCATTGAGGGTGAATGGGAAAGACAACAGATTGAAGTGCCTTTGAACAGGGTATGGTAGTAGGTGCCAGGCGTACCGGTTTGAGTGTCAAGAACTGCAAAGCTGTTGGGTTTTTCAATCTCAAAAGTTTTCCTTGTGCATCAAGAATGGTCCACCACCTAAAGGACATCCAGCCGACGGCAGGCCAGTGGTCAAAAAAGGGTAAATGTTGAAAGAGGACAAAGGAGGCTGACACATTGTGCAGTGCAACAGACGGGCTTGTCACAGATGACTAGGAGTGGAAGGTAGGAATCAGGCGGAGAGAACAGAGGGTTCAAGGAAAAATGGCAAATTATTCAGGCACAAAATGGTCATGCCCAAACACAGGGCGGAAAACACTGACCAACCCAAACACAGGGCGGAAAACACTGACCAATCCAAACACAGGGCGGAAAACACTGACCAACCCAAACACAGGGCGGAAAACACTGACCAACCCAAACACAGGGCGGAAAACACTGACCAACCCAAACACAGGGCGGAAAACACTGACCAACCCAAAACACAGGGTAACACCGTCCGGAGCACAACAACACCTCCAACTCATAACGTGAACACAAAGTAATCCTGCACAAACAAGAGCGGGCTTCACAAGCTTAAATAGGCGAGCAAATCAAGAAAACACAGAAAGGAACAGGTGCAACTAATTAGACTAAACTAACAGAAAAGGGAAAAGGGATCGGTGGCGGCTAGTAGGACGGTGACGACGACCGCCGAGCACCGCCCGAACAGGCAGGGGAGACACCTTCTAGTAGGACGGTGACGACGACCGCCGAGCACCGCCCGAACAGGCAGGGGAGCCAACTTCTAGTAGGACGGTGACGACGACCGCCGAGCACCGCCCGAACAGGCAGGGGAGACACCTTCTAGTAGGACGGTGACGACGACCGCCGAGCACCGCCCGAACAGGCAGGGGAGCCAACTTCTAGTAGGACGGTGACGACGACCGCCGAGCACCGCCCGAACAGGCAGGGGAGCCAACTTCTAGTAGGACGGTGACGACGACCGCCGAGCACCGCCCGAACAGGCAGGAGAACCAACTTCTAGTAGGACGGTGACGACGACCGCCGAGCACCGCCCGAACAGGCAGGAGAGCCAACTTCTAGTAGGACGGTGACGACGACCGCCGAGCACCGCCCGAACAGGCAGGGGAGCCAACTTCTAGTAGGACGGTGACGACGACCGCCGAGCACCGCCCGAACAGGCAGGGAGCCAACTTCGGCGGGAGTCGTGACAGGGCTACAGTTAGTCAACTGACAGTCCAGTACAACATTGGTGCCCAAAGACCCATAAAAGAATGCACAACTTGTCGTACATTGACACGATTGGTGTATGGCAGCCGACGAACATAGAGTTCCACTTCTTTCAGCAAAAAACAAGAAACTACGGTTGCACTGGACTAAGGAACCAAAGCACTGGACAATGGAGAGTTTATAAAACATTGCCTGGTCTGATGAATCCCAGACCCTGCTGTTTCACGTTGATGAGAGAACTAGGGTACGGAGAAACCCACATGAATACATGCATCCATCGTGCCACATGTTACCATTACAGGCTGGTGGTGGTGTGATGGTGAGGGCTGTGTTTTCATGACACACATTGGGCCCCTTGATAAAAGTGGAAGAACGTTTGAATGCCACAGGATATCTGGACATCATTGTCGATCAGGTTCATCCCTACATGGCAGCAGTGTATCCATCTGTGAATAGATTTGTTCAGCAGGATTATGCCCCATGTCACAAGGCTAGGATTGTCCAGGAATCTTTCCACGAACATGACAGTGAATTCAGCTTACTACAGTGGCCTGCCCAGTCACCAGATCTCAATCCAATGAGATAGAATGAACTATTCAGAGTAGAGATCCACTACCAGCCAACTTGACACAACTGTGGGAAGCATTGGAGTCAGCCTGGGCCAGCATCACTCTGGAACTCTTTCTACACCTTATAGAGTCTGTCACCCAATAAATTGAGGCTGTTCTGAGGGCAAAAGGGGGTGCAACTCAATATTAGGAAGGTGTTCTTAATGTTTTGTACAATCAGTGTAAATAGCAACACCATGTAGATGTTATAACCATATATTGCTACCACTGTATCATCAAAGGAATTATCTAAGAGTTTCAGAGGACTCAGATTTCATACGTGAGCAAAAGTAAAGATACCTTAATAGAAAATGACTCAAGTAAAAGTGAACGTCACCCTGTAAAATACTACTTGAGTTAAAGTATCTGGTTTTAAATGTACTTGTGGTGGAACAAGTACTCAATTGTCATTCTTGAGTAAAAGTACAAAGTGCAAGTAAATACTATACATCAAATTCCTTAAATGAAGCAAACCAGGCGTCACGATTTTCATTTTAAAAAATGTATCAGGGGCACCCTCCAACGCTCAGACATCATTTACAAACATAGAATTTGTGTTTAGTGAGTCCGCCAGATTAGAGGCAGTAGGGATGCCAATGCGTTACATTGATAGGTGCGTGAATTGGAACATATTGCTGTCCTGTCTAAGCATTTCAAATGCAACGAGTACTTTTAGGTGTCAGGGAAAATGTATGAAGTAAAAAGTATATTTTCTCTAGGAATGTAGTGGAGTAAAAGTAGTCAAAAATATAAGTAGTAAAGTACTGTACATATACCCTCAACAACTACTTAAGTAGTACTTTTAAGTACCACTGCCAGTATATGAATGCTTTCGGTTTCTAACAAGTTATCTATATAATTAACCTTGTTTCTTAGGCTACATATGTTAATGTGGCTATTTTTAGCACCTTTCTGGGTTGCTTGATAGTTTTTTATTGCTTTACTGGGAGAAGACATCAATCAAATGTATTTATAAAGCCCTTTTTACATCAGCCGATATCACAAAGTGCTTTACAGAAACCCAGCCTAAAACCCCAAACAGCGAACAATGCAGATGTAGACGCATGGTGGCTAGGAAAAACTCCCTAGAAAGGAACCAGGCTCTGAGGGGTGGCCAGTCCTCTTCTGGCTGTGCCGGGTGGAGATTATAAGAGTACATGGCCACTAAGGCCAGATCTTTCTCCGCGATGTTCAAACGTTCAAGGATGACCAGCAGGGTCAAATAATAATCACAGTGGTTGTAGTTGGTGCAACAGGTAAGTACATCAGGAATAAATGTCACTTGGCATTTAGATGTTGAAATAACAGCTGAGGCAGAGAGAGAGAGTTGAAAACAGCAGGTCTGGGACTAGGTGGCACGTTCAGTGAACAGGTTCCATAGCCTGAGTTGAAACTGGTGCAGCAGCACGACCAGGTGGACTGAGGACAGCAAGGAGTCATCAGGCAAGGTAGTCCCGAGGCATGGTCATGGCGCTCAGGTCCTCTGGGAGGGGAGGGAGGATGGGAGAGAGAGAGAATTAGAGGGAGCATACTTAAATTCTCACAGGACACCGGATAATAACACCAGATATAACAAACTGACCCTGGCCCCCCGGCACATAGACTACTGCAGCATAGATACTGGAGGCTGAGACAGGGTGGGTCGTGAGACACTGTGTCCCCGTCCGACAATACCCCCAAACAGGGCCCCATCTACTTTACCAAAGCACATCCCCAACACAACTAAGAGGGATATCAACAGACCACCAACCTACTACCCTGAGACAAGGCAGAGTATAGCCCACGAAGATCCCCTCCACTGCACGAGCCAGAGGGGACGACAAACCGGATAGGAAGATCACGTCAGTGACTCAACCCCCTCAACCATCAGTGACTCAACCCACTTGAGACATGACCGTGGTATTTATTTGAGCTGATAGTGCAGGGTGAACTACTCACAGTGGACTTTCTACTAGGGTAAACTGTCTGTGCTAACAGTATAAGTCAGGTTCATAGGCACATGATTACTGCTGACAGTAGTTGTCGGATAAAATTAAGTTACTTACATTATGATTGACAACATCCCTGGGAAAATGTACATTTACAGCAGCATTATGACAGCTCAGCGACACAATGGTAGGGGTTATCTGAGCAGGGCTTGGGTCACTGATACGTCATTGTCTCAACACGCTCTTGAATTACGAGGACAGGGCCCAGGCACTAAGATTATTCTGATGAACTCTGTCATTCCTGTAGAGCATCTTCTGTTTCCAAAAGGTGTCGAAGTTACCTATAAAAGTTATGCCAACAGGTCTACAGTAGTCTTTTAGCCAGATGTGTAATGCCAGTAGCCTGCTGAATCCTCTGCTGTTGCTGCTGAGCAAATACACAGGGCCTGAAATAACCGGCCGCTTTTTGGAGTCTTTCAGATTTAGAATCAGTTCTTTAAAATCCAGTTTCAGCAGTTCTGAGCTGCTCTCCTGTCATTTTACCCCAAATGGACAACAAGAGAGTCAGTCCCCGGCAGCTATTGTAGAACTGTAGGAAGCAGCCTACCGTAGTAATTGTAAATTGTATAATTTTGCAGTTTTGGTTTGCTAGCTTCCAGTTAATGCTAGCATTATTTGTGTGTACCCCGTGCATGCTACATTGTTTTAGTGTGGCTATCATTACTGCATTTTTTATAACTGTTACAGTCATTATAATTGCTGCCTGTTAAGTATGTGTATCAGCAAGGTTTGTATTGTTTGTATATTAATGTTACCACTGTAATGTATTGCCTTAGATGGTACTGCTGTAGTGAAGGGCACCATTTCCACATTTCTATAGGTCCCAGAACGACTAGTCCTGGTGGCCTTTTGATTAATTGTTCAGCAGTCATATGGCTTGGGGGTAGAAGCTGTTAAGGAGCCTTAAGGATCTAGACTTGGCGCTCCGGTTCCGCTTGCCGTGCGGTATAAGCAAGAACAGTCTATGGCCTGGGTGACTGGAGTCC